>NC_009410.2:0-20804 GCF_000002875.2 Leishmania infantum JPCM5 | reverse complement strand
CTGCAGGATGGGGAAGAAAGGCTCACTGCAGCGGTTCCATGCGATGCCGCCGCGGCTGTCGCACCCGGACGCGCTGGCGGTAGTTGACCTCGCCGTGAACGGGGTGGTGGTGCGACTGCACCTCGCGTCGCGGTGCTTGCCGTGCGCGTACACGGTTGCGTTGCCGGTGGAGGCGGTGCGCGCCGACGCGCGGCGCTACAACGGCTTCACGGAGCTGCGCTTCTGCGTGGATGTGCCGCAGCGCAGCGCGCGCTGTCGAGGCCTGTTCCTGGCGCTGCGCCTCCCATGGGGGACTGTGCACTACCTTGGCCCGCTGACGCACAACGCCCCCGTGTCATCGGCGCGCTTTGTGCGCGAGGTACCGTCGTCGGTGACGCTGCTAGTGGACGTGGACTGGTGCGCGCCCGTGGAGGTGGGCGCGCCGTTGCCGTGCGAGATGCTACTGAAGGAGCACGTGCGGACGGTCATCGAGAACGACGAGTTCTGCGGCTCCATCGCTGCGGCGCACGTGCAGAACCTCGTGCGCGACCTGCCCTTCTACGACGCAGCGATGCAGCGGTTCCGCAACTGGTCCGAGTACGTCATCTTCTTCGCGGAGTGCTACCGCTGCTGGAGGATTGTGCAGTATGAGCCGGAGGAGCACGCGGCGCTGGGGCTGAGCAGCCGCACGCCGGCGGGGGAGCAGCGCATGGTTGCCAACTGTTACGTGGACGACTACGCCCGAGCGGACGTTCACCGCGACCGCGTGAAGCGGCGGGCGCTGCAGGAGTTCCGTGACTGCCTGGCGGCGCGGGGTGTGGAGCTGAGCTGGCCGCCGCGGAAGGACCGCAAGGCGGAGCCGTTCTTCAACCTCTCACACAAGGTACTGCTGAAGCTGGGCTGCGAGAGGAGCTTCCGCACGCTGAACAGCGTCAACTACCTGCACGTGCTGGAGGGGCTGCGAGCGTCACACAGCGTCCTGTTCTCCGAACTGCACCCCGTGCAGGTGGACGCGGCCGTGTCGACGGACACGTCGCTGGAGCTGCTGCTGCGGCGAGTAACCGCGGCCAAGCAGCCCCCCTCCCCGCTGCAGGGGTGACGCCGCGTTCCCTTTTCACAGTGTTAGCACCGCTAGGCTGTGCTGTTTTTTTTTTTTTGACCGCATCCCCTCTCGCTTTGGTGTCCATCTGCGGCGGTGTCACGCGAGACAAAGGCATCCAACGACGGCGAGGCTGTGCAGCTCAGTAGCGCAGGGGTGTAGCGACACTCTCCCCTCTTTTCATTTTCGCAGTGCACAATTCTGCGTGCCGAGTGTCGGTGCAGGCGCCATCGCCTCCCCTTCGCTCATGTCTTATATACCTCCCCAAATATAGCCGGTTGACCTTTCAGACCGCCCTCCTTCCCCTGCTTCGTATCCCGCCTTCCACCCACTTGCTTTCTGCGCCGCCCCCCACCTCTGGCCTCATTATCTATGTAGAAAAAAGAAATCGGCATAACTGCCACAGTTCAGACCCGGCCCTGCGGCGCAGTGCCTGTGACGCCCCACGCCGCACACTTTCCCGAGAACCCTCTCCCCCGTTAGTGCACCGCAATGCCTGGCCGCCACGGCAAGCAGCGCGTGAAGCGCAAGAAGTCCAAGCGGCAGCCCGTGACGGACATGGAGCGGACGCTGAAGGACAGCATCCATGGCCGGAAGCGAAAGGAGCGAAGCATCCTCAAGAACCTGATCCCACCCAAGGTGGTGCCCAAGGTGAACAAGGTCGCTATGTCGAGCGCGCTGCCGATGTTCCAGCCCCGAACCGGAAAGAAGCAGAGGAGCGCGTGACGCTGCTGCTGCTGCTGGTGGTGCGCTGCCCTGTCTTTCTCTCTCTGTTGGCCGCCATCAGGGCTGAGGCTGTTCCACCCCCCTTTTTTTGCCTGTTTTGTGCGCTACTGATTGTGGCGATGCGAGTACGCACGAGGCACGGCACACACGTCTCCATCTCCGTGTGTCTGCGCACGGGCGGTACGCGCCGCGTGAGGCAGCGCTCTTTTTTGTTGTGAGCCCGCATGGCAGGTGAACCTCCCCCCTTCTCACTGCTGAGAAGCGGAGAAGAGGAAAGTGGCAGGGGGAACGGCGCACGCGTGAGTATTGCTTAAAGGGACCCAGTGCCCGCCATCTCTGGAGCCGTCGAACTTTGTCAGCGCGGCTGGTTCGAGGACGTGCGTTGTCCTTATTCGACCGTATGAAGAATTCGGGGTCGTTTTTCCATTGGTCTTCCATTCCGCTGTTTCTTCTGCTTATTACCCTCTTCACGCACTTTTTGGTATTCCGGTGCGCACTGCCTGCAGCGGTGGAGTGTGTCGTGC
Source organism: Leishmania infantum JPCM5 (assembly GCF_000002875.2). Lineage (NCBI taxonomy): Eukaryota > Euglenozoa > Kinetoplastea > Trypanosomatida > Trypanosomatidae > Leishmania > Leishmania infantum. The sequence goes on along the minus strand of NC_009410.2, from coordinate 18,476 downwards.
TCGCGGTGAAGCTCTTGTAGAGCGATTTCAACAACGTCCAGGTTCACAGGTACGCTACATTTCAGCTTGTGGTGCGAGCATGCTTTGTGCAGCGCAGCGCTGATTCTCGTCTTCGTCATCTTCCTGGTGGTGTGGAATCGAGCGCGGACATGGATTTTGCAGAGCGCGCCTGTGTCATCGATATGGGTCGGTCGATGATGTCTGTTTGCGTTTCTTCCTCTGGCGAGGTGCAGAGGTCTCATATAGCGGTTTCCCGAGATGCAGCGGTGACGTTGACGGCTGCCGAGCTGCTTGTTCCCGGCGGAAGACACTCCATTGCCTTGGATCGTCTTTTGGAGATGGCTGTAACCACTGGGCGACTCGCGACGACGACGCAGGTGGTCGTGCTGTCACGAAGTTGGGTGCATCCGCTTTTTTACACGTACGTGATGCGCTGGCTCTGCGCGGGAGTTCCTTCTACCACTTGTGTCTCCCAGGTGCCGCAGGCACTTTTTGCTGCTCAATGCGCCGGTGTCAAGAGCGCCCTTGTCGTGCAATGTGATAATGGAGTGCTCTTTACCACCCCCGTGCTGGATGGTGTCATTTCTTCCGAACTGGAGTCCGTGTGGGGCGACCTTGGCACCTTTGTCACAGTCGGTGCTCCTCTGGTGGAGAACTGCTTCAGAGAGGTCGGAGACCGTCTTATAGAATTCATGCAGCGAAAGGACCAACATGCAGACCGTAAAGGTCATTCTGAGGCAACCTGCTCAGGCAGACCGCAGCCCACGTTGCTGACGTGTGCGGAAGATCTGTTTTTGGCAGTGGAGCAGCACATTGCCGCGTGCCGAAAGCGGGAGCTCCGAGCCTGTGTCGAAACCGTGGTCTTGTGTGGCGATGACGTCATAGGTCCGGAAGCCCGTCAGCTTATCGCCCTGGTGCTTTCTGCGTCGCTTCCTGACAGCTTGTTGATGTGGATATAATCGCCTGTTTCGCGCCTCTAGTGCTTCCGCTTGAGCTTCACGCTCGAAGACTGTGAGCTGCTCCATCGATTCTAAATGGAAACCGCAGCGATACATCCGTAATGAATCCGCAGTACAATTCCACCGCCAAGTCGTCGCTTTCCACCCATCGCACGCGCCAACTTTGTTGCCGCTTACTGGGCTTAAGTTTCCGATGACAGCATGGGCGCCGATGCCTTTTACTGCAATCCTTTCCTCGCTTTTTTTTTCTGTCCCGTCAATGGCGCTGCTGTTGCAGCGCCATAGTGTTGATGGCGCGTTGTGCCATTGAACTCTCTGCACCTTCGACTTCCGCGTAAGACCTTCTTGGAAAGGGCTTGAATATACTCACCTGAGCAGTGAACGCGGATGATAGAGAACGGCGAGGATGAGTGGGGAGGCGTGCGTGCACAAAATGCGACGCCGTCGTCTCGAGAACTATTGGAGCGGATTCAGTACAATCGGGAGCTCTCGAGCGCCGGCTCGTTGGTGCGGCGCCGCGTCGGTGCCCTCACTCCATCGGATGCAGAGGTGCAAGCGGTCTACGCCGCACGCGAAGCCGCCGTAGCGCGCCAGCTCGAAGAGGCGTTGCACGGAGACCTGCATCGCCGCAGAGTAGTGTCAATGCGGTACTATGATACCTTGATGGCTGCTACGACGGACGATGTGTTTCAGGAATCGCAGCCACTGAGTGATGTGGAGGCTCGTCGCGTTGTTCTTGGACCACTCAGGAAACTGGTGGCTGTCTTAGCCACGAGGCAGTGCTTCGCGAGTCTGCTGCGCTATGCCAGCGGTGTCGGCGAAGCACTCCACACCGATCGAATTTCCCCACAGCTCGCAGTACAGTCAGCGCTTCCCTCCCCCTCTCCGTTGCCGAACATAAGCACGCTGCTGCGAGGAATTGCACTGCCCGACGTGGGTGCATCACGGCGGTTCCCCGGCTTTGGCCACGGCGATCCGGCGTACGATTTCGTCGAAGCCCCGCGATCCCGCCCGTGGCATGAGCCGTTTGCCTTTCGACTCAAACACTTCACTCCAGTACCTATGCCGTCGTTTGTCTTGGATGTCGCGGCGCAGGCGGAAAGAGAGGTTCGACGAGGCGATGGCGAAAGTCCGTCGGCACAGGAAGGAGATGATGTACCTACCTTGATGGCCGTACAGCCGTCTGTGGCGCTGACGAATGGCTCGCACTTCACGTCCTGCACCACTAGTGCGCGGCCTGCCAAAGCACCCGCGCACGGTCGGAGCCCCGCTGGTACTGCCCCTGCCACCGAATAGAGAAGTATGCGCCCAGGCAAGCAGTTTCCCTCGCGCTCTTGCCGGCGCGTGATGTAGCCTACAATTCTGTCATTGCGCTTCAACTCGTTCTCTCTTCTGTGCTGGTTTGTAGATGTATGCGTGTGAGTGTGTGCTCATGTTGGCACTGAGGTCCTTGTAACATCACATCCACACGTGAGTGCGCTCTGTGCACGGGCGCGTTCAGTCGGCACCCTCTTTCCCACCCGCACCCACACTATCAGCTGCATGTAATGGCTGTGCACCGTCACGGCGCATAGCTGCCGCGACTGAGTTCTTGCAGGTAGGCACTTCGTAGGTCCGCTTCTTCATGGCGGGGGGCGGATCCCTTGGGCCGTAAGTGCGCGTATCTCCTGCGCTCCCACGACTGCACATAAGCGCACCCTCCCTCCTTTTGCCCGATCGATACCCTCGCTCTCCCCATGTCGGTAATCGGCAACACCCTCCCTACCGACGCACGTGCACACAAATATGCATGCTTCAGCATACATAACGTTTAAAACTTTACGCGCAGATGTCGCTGGACTTGTCCCTCGGGCCATGGAAGGCGGACAGCTGCACCTCACAATGCGAGTCGTGCGGTGCCCCCTTTAATCTCTTTCGCCGCCGCCACCACTGCCGCTGCTGCGGCGGCATCTTCTGCTCCTCCTGTACGAGGCAAGTCTGTACCATCCCCACATATCCGTCGCTGATTCCGCAGCGAGTATGTCGAGAATGCCATGTCATGCTTTTTACTCGTGAATCTGGTCGATGCCAGCAGCGAGATCGTGTCCTGCTGCACCCGCGGCACAGACAACAAAATTTTTCAACCGCCAGGCCGGGTGCCCCATATGTTGGGGCGCGAGGGCAGAAGGATGAAGATGCCGGCCCCACAGAGCTATCGACAGACGACAACAACAAGCCGACCTCTACACTCGAGCCGCCTGCCATCTCCGACAGCGACAACCGCGGCGTTCCCAATAACCCTGCCACCAGTGCTGACAAGAAGGACTAGGATGCCCTCTCTACAGCAGTGGCTGGCGCGCTGTCGTCATGAGTAGTCCCACACCAATGCTCCGGTCTTGTCGATGGCGAAGGACAGCATTCTGCAGAGTAGTTACCTGTCGCGGTGACAGGTGCTGCTGCTCCCATCCCGGAGGTGCTACACCGTTAGCGTGTTGGCCCTCTTCCATGGGGAGACGATGTGCCATTTGGTAGGCCGCCTAGCGGAGTTGTGGGTTGAAGTGGCCGACTTTGCGGTCAAAAAGAAGATTCATTCTCTCTAAGGGACCTCCGAAATTCGGTACATGGCTATGTGAAGATGAAGCTCGTTTCGGCAGGTCTGCTCGCCGCGCAGATGGTGAATTGTTGCAGGTATATGGCGCTCCACTTATTGTCTTGGAAGCCATTTCGGAACGCACGGCAGCACCGCCTCCTGCGTCTTGTTGTCTCACCGCTTGTTAAGCTACAAGACCGTTTCTGCATTACATCAGGCGGGCCGAAGCTATCAAGGGCGCTGGTGCTGCGCACTCTGGCTGCATTTCGCGCAGCCGCATTGAAGCCGCTTCCCTCTTTCGGTGCTGGACCACGGGGATGGAAAAGAGGCAGTCGCGTTTTAGATTGGTCGCAAAGGGCGGTGAGTAACATGCCACTTCCACTCCACCTGGCCCGCTCTCCTCGTCCTTTCTACCGCTTTTCTTGTGCTTTTCCGTTTCACTACTAGCGCATCTTCTACATTAGTGCCACCACTTTTGTATTTCCTTACGTGAGGCGCCCTCCTAGGTATTTTGTGCCCTTTTTTCTGTTGCGCGCGCGTGCGTGAGTGCGCATATGTGTGCACCTTAGCGCTCCTGCTTCCCAACCGCTACTCCCGTTGCGTGTAACCTGTTTCCTCGTTGGCTGTGGTTATCTCATTCATTTCCAGTCCCTTTCTATTCCAGATTGCATGCGTGTGTATGTAAGCGTCTTCTGTGCCAGGTCTAGCGAGCAGCACACAGGGGCGAGATGTGGTTCCGGAACGCACTGATGGGCTGCTTTCTGTGCTCTCTGCACGCATATGCATGTGCGAGTGTGCATGCAGCCAACAAGATCATAGATTTAGAGAGGGCGCGCATCGAAACGTTCGGCTTTCACTTTCTCGTTGGCTATCTGTCTCCTGTGAGGGCCGTGGGAGACCATGGATGCGCGCACACGACGCATGTGTGCTAAATCAGCTTTTTATTGCTTTGTTTTTTTTTTTTCATTGTGCTTTACGTGAGGTGCAACTGGCGAGCTATCGAGTCCATGCTCTTAGAAAATGCCTCTCGGTCTTCGCCGCAACTGACTAATCGTTGACAACTCCGTGGTGGACCTCGCGACTGTTGGAGCGGCGCCACGAGAATTGCAAACGCCATATGATCATCTCCTTCGCCGTGGCGCGCTTTTTTTGTACATCTTCTTTTTTTTTCCTTTTTTCTTCAGAGCGCTCTTGTATCATCTCTGTCGTGGTCTACCTTCAACAGGAGTGTATGGCTCGCATGTCTACCTCCTTCTCTCCCTCACCCTCCTCTCTGCTGATCGCTGCCACACGGGTAGACGCGTTTCCCATTGCATTATTTTCCATGTTTTTCCTCTTTTGTGGTGTTTACTCAGCCGGCTTCAACCCCACTGCTCCTCTTTTTCGCTTCCTTTGTGTGCGCGTTTTTTGGGGTTCGTCTCTTCGTGCCACAAAAGCACACCCTCATACACACATATACCCTTCCTTCGTTTTCTGGCTTTCTCTTTTCTGTGCTCTTCTTGGAGGGTTATGTTAGCGTTTATTCCTCCCCCTCATCGCCCACCTCTCTCTTTTCCTCTTTCCCTCATACCCGGAACCCCCTCTCTGATCCCGGGTGCGCATCGCTGCGGTGTGGGCGAATTTGTTTGTTCTCGTCTCGGGTCCTTTGAAATGTTTCCCGCACTCCATGTGTTCTCTCTGCTGTGTTGCACTCGACGTACTTCGCATCTTCTGGTTGCCCTGCCCATGAGTGCGTTTTGTCGGTGTCTGGGTTGTGTCGTGCGAGCATATTCTATTCTCGGCTCTGTTTTTTTTTTTGTCTCGGCTACGTAGCGTTGTGTCTGTTCTCTCAGAAGCGGGGGTCCCGTCACTGATCTGCGTGCGTGCACCTACGGGAATCTGAGCTGCCGCTTTCTACAATTCACCTTTCCATAACATGTCCCGGCTCATCTGACTTTCGTCCACGGCAACAGATACCAATGCTAGCAAGACAGCGTTCACGTGTGTCCTCTTCGGCGCCCGCATCTCCTCTTCTCATCACGGTGACGGGGACGTGTCTGCGGAAATATGGCGGGCTTTGGCTGTTTCCCACGATCGGCATGGACCGCCTATCCAAAAGAAGTGAGTGCAACGGCTCAAGTGTCTGGCATGCGCGCTGTTCTGCCGCTCTCTCCCCTTTATGGCGCTCCTACTATCGGCCGTCTGCTCCCTCCTTCCTTTCGGTATTTTTTCTCTGCTCCTTGCGTGCAGGTTTGTTCCCATACAATGGGGGAGATCTCGAAAGGGTGCCCACAATGGACGTCTCCCAGTTTCTAAAGTCTTTCAAGAAGAACGTGGCGGCAAAGGCCAAACGTAGCTCTTCGGTACGGCAGACAGACGAAGCCACTAACTCAGACCCAGAGGACGATGTGACTGACGTCTTTCACTCGGCCAGCGACAGCGAGGCGGACGGAGAGGCCGAGGACGGAGAGGTGATCCTTGGCGGCCGAGCAGACAAGATGGCCGGCAAGCGGTACACCGCAAACACGACCCACAGCAAACGAAACCGAGAATTTGCCGCCTTGAAAGTGGTTGAGACTAACAGCGCCCCTGCTGTCGAGGCGGGCCGGTTTCAGCGCCAGCGCGCAGCGTTGGCACGTCAGGCAACAGATACGCGCAAGCCTTCACGCACGGAAATGATTGCGTCGGTGCGGGCCGAGCTGTTGCGGCAGCGCGAGAAGCTCCGCGGATCGAATGCGCTCGATTCAGCGAATCAGGTTGATGCACCGACGCAGATGGAGACGACGATGATCGAGGTTGAAGACCTTCTCCAGGCCAGCGCGCCAACAGCCGCCACATCCTCCTCGGTGCTAGATTTCTTGCCAGCAGCACCTCTACCTGCTTCACTGCATTCAACTCGCACGACCGCATCGCGGGCAGCATCAACGGCAGTCGCACTGAGCGAACCGCAGCCGCCACCAAGCCTGGTCGCGAATGGCAGGGCCGTTACCTCCACGGCGAATGATCCCGCAATGGAAGAGCCTCCGAAGCTGCCAAAGAAGAGGACCAAGTTTGAGCTGGCAATGGCAATGGCTCACGACGAGGTGGCTTCCTGATGGGATGATTATGGACAGAGAGAAAGTACTCGTATAGTCGAACAAAGGTGGGGCAGGGCAACGAAGAAAATCAGCGGTCTCTCTCCACACAGCCGGCGCCGTTGCTCGCGAGCTACTTTAATGACAATAGCGTCCTGACTACGTGCTCAGGGTCGTGACGAAAAGGCCTCCAGACAAGCGGAAAAGAAAAAAGAGACGTGTACGGAGAGCGGCAGACACTGCGAGGGAGCTCCGGCGTCTTAAGGCTGGCCGCACCTTTTTTTTTCTTATTGTCTACTGTTTCTCTTACTTTCCTGCGCGCTGAGAAGGGAGGGCGGTCTTCATCTATCTTCATTCTCGCTCTTACCCGCATCAATAGTGGTGGAACACAACGGGCGTGCAAGATGCACCCGACTCGTCGTCTTGACCTCGTCTTCCTTCCCCTCTCTCACTGCATCCTGGAAAAGAAGCACGCATGCTTCACGGCTGTAACTCTCTCTATTTTGTCCCGCCGCCACGCTCTCGACGGTTTCGGTGCTGCCCCCTCTCTACCCCTATTATCCACCGCTTTACAGTTTGCTGCTCTCCAACACGGAGCGCTGCCGGGCTTTCGCAGTACAGCCTGCTCAGGCCCGCCGGTGGGGTGGTGCATCTTTGCGCGTTGTGCTACCGGAAGCACACACACACACACACACACACACACACAAGCGGAGGCCGTGAACCCTTCCGTGATTCCCTCTACCGTCGCGTCCCCTCGTCCTCGTTCGCGCCGCGCCATTTTTTTTTTTCGTCTCTGCCGGACAGCATGGACAAGTACGCGCTGGGGCCTGTTATCGGGGAGGGCCAGTTTGGGAGTGTGCGCATGGCGACAGTCAAGGCCACCGGGCAGACAGTTGCCGTGAAACTGCTACATGTGCCTCGGCTTACGGAGGGCATTCCGCATCCGGTGGCGCGGGAGCTTCTCATTGCCTCTCGTGTCGCCTCGCCGTTTCTGGTGAAGACCATCGAGATTGCACCGTATGGGTCCCACATGGCTGTGGTGATGGAGCGCTGTATGGAGGACTTGGCGTGTGTCTTGCGCAAGTGCAGTCCGGCTCACCCGCTTCCGCTGCTGTTGACGCAGTCGTATATGCGCATGCTTCTCACCGCGCTGCACGCATTGCACTCGAGCGGTATTCTACACCGCGATGTGAAACCGTCGAACTGCTTTGTTGCTGTGGATGGGTGCCTCAAGCTCGGCGACTTTGGCCTCAGTCGCCCACTATGCTCAGACATGTCACACGAGGTTGTGTCGCGCTGGTACCGCGCGCCGGAGCTGCTCTTTGGCCAGCGACGCTACGGGGGCGAGGTGGACCTCTGGGCGGCTGGGTGCGTCTTCGCCGAACTCCTGCGTGGCCACGGCCGCCCTTTCTTTACAGGCGATGGGGATATCAGCCAGATCGCGAAGATATTTGACGTCTTCGGTACCCCCACGGGCGGGACGTGTAGCTTCTACCGCCAGCTGCCTGACTGGGAGAAGGTTTCTTTCGAAGAGAAAAAGGGAACTGGCCTGCGTGTGCTGCTGCCTTTTGTGCCCCCTGAGGCGCTTGACTTGTTGACGAAAATGCTAGCCCTTGATCCGGCATCTCGGTGCAGCGCAGCAGAGGCGCTCAGCCATCCATTTTTCGCTCTCTCAGATATCTTGCTGCGCGTATGAAATTCTGAAAGACAATTGAGAGCGCCGAAGTTCCACTGAAGCAAGTAGAGAGAACTCAACCCCGACTACTCTACAGGCCCTCGCTCCCCCCTGGCGCCGCTAAAAAAAAAGAAAGAAGACGTATGTGCGCCTCCGGCGGTCACTGACGCTGTAGGATCCCCTCTTGGCCTTCTCACAACCTTATTGGTGTGTCTGGAACCTGTCATTGTGGCGCGCAGGCATGTCGCGGATGTGCTCCGTCTGAACAAAGCCGGAGGAAGGATGCCTGACCTCGGGTGCTTACGGGCGCCACCTTCCCTCCAAAGTGTATGCAGATGGCTTCTCACAGATGCCCTGCCCGGCGTGTATATCATTCAGGAAGATACACTTGTGAACCCATTTGCTCGGTGCTGATGATGGTGACGCGCTGAGAGCGCAGGGTGGAACTCGGGAACGGTGCAGGGCCTAAGGGGGCTCTGAACTGACGCAGGGGGAACTTCCTTCTTGACCTTACGTGGCATGCCCCTGAACTGACCACTGTTACACGGAGGACAGGCGCCACCGCCTGCGCCTTCGCGCAAGACGGTGGAATCAACCCTGTTTGGATGACAGCATTCAGTCCACCCGAGTGCCCGCCTCGCGCCAGCCGTGTAGCACGTACCGGGAGACTTCACGTGAAAGGGCCAGAGGAAGCCGTACGATGTATTTCCCCGATTCCGCGGCTCACTGCGAGTGCGAGAGGGCTAAGAGTTAGCAGTAGAGCGACAGAAGTGGGCGAGTTATGGGTTTTTAGGCGCATACTTGTTGACGTTTTCGCGGCACATTGGACACGCCGAAGAAAGCGGGCAGATTGAAGCGTTGCTCTGAGCATGTCCTCCGCTCTCTTTTCCTTTTCCCATTCTCCACTCTCCATGCGCTGTGGTGTCGCCCGTGGTGCAACACACTTTGTCCACACCCATTCCCACAGAGGTGACACTCACGGTGCCACACGACAAACGTGAATAGTTTCCGTCTTTTTCTTTTGGGTCAGCGTCAAATTCGGGGTTCAAAACCCCTCCTTTTCTCTCCCCCGCATCCGCCCTCATGCTCCGCCGTCTCCTTCGCGTTAACGGCGCTCCGGCGCCCTCACGCCTGGCGCGCTACACCTCTACGGACGCGTACTTGAACCGCCACATCGGCCCCACACGTAAGGAGACCGTCGAGATGCTGAAGACGGTCGGCAAGGAGAGCCTCGCGGAGCTCATGACCACAGTGCTGCCGAGCGATATCCTTCGCACTCCGCTGAACAACTTCAAGTGTTTGAGTGAGACAGAGGCTCTGTCCTACCTGAAGAGCCTCGGCGCACAGAACAAAGTTCTGAAGAGCATGATAGGCCAGGGCTACTACGAGTGCATCATCCCGAGCACGATCATGCGGAACGTGCTGGAGAACCCCATGTGGTACACCCCGTACACCCCGTTCCAGTCAGAAATCGCTCAGGGCCGCCTTGAGTCGCTCCTCAACTTTCAGACAATGGTGACGGACCTGACCAAGATGGACATTTCCAACGCGTCGCTGCTCGACCAGGCGACGGCTGCGGGGGAGTGTATGTACCTCGCCCTGAATCATCACCGTCACAAGCGCATGAAGTTCTTTGTGTCGAAAGGCGTCTTTCTGTCATCGATCGAGATGATCCGCACGCGTGCGCACCCGCTGGGAGCACAGGTGATCGTCGGTGATGTTCAGTCCCTCGACCTCGATGATGCCGAGCTGAGTGGTATTTTTGTGCAGACCCCAGACGCAAAGGGCGAGTTGCACGACTTCACCACCCTCTTTGCCCGTGCCAAGGCGAATGGCGTCGTCTGCTGCGCAGGCGTCGACCTGATGGCGAGCTGCCTCGTCAAGCCGGCTGGCGAGATGGGCGCGGACGTTGTGGTGGGCTGCGCGCAGCGCTTTGGCACCCCGCTGGGCTACGGCGGACCACACGCCGCTTTTATGGCCATCACGGACAACTTGAAACGGCTGTCCCCGGGTCGTATAGTTGGCATCAGCAAGGACAACGCCGGCGATCCGGCCATTCGCATGGCATTGCAGACGCGCGAGCAACACATCAAACGCGAGCGGGCCACCTCGAATATCTGCACGGCGCAGGCACTGCTCGCGAACATGAATGCCTTCTACGCGATCTACCACGGCCCGGAGGGGCTGAAGCAGCTCGCGAGGGAGATTCACCAGAAGGCGAAGCTGTTCGCCGTCGGCATGGAGTCGCTCGGCTTTTCCCCGGTGAACACCACCTACTTTGACACGCTCTCCTTCTCAATGGAGGCGAGCTCCATGACGGCGGCTGACTACGCCCAGCGGTGCGTCGAGAGGGGCATCAACATTTTTGTGGATGGCTCAACGAACGAGGTGTCCATCTCCGTGGACGAAGCCACGACGGAGAACCACATCGCCGCGCTGCTGCAGGCTGCGGGCATGCCAACGCCGAAGATCGACGCGCTGACGCGCGTCGCCGATACCATCTGCGTCATCCCTGCAGCGCTTCTGCGGAAGTCCAAGTTCATGCAAAGCAGCGTCTTCAACAGCCACAAGAGCGAAACGGAGCTGATGCGTTACATTCAGCGCCTGCAGCGCAAGGACTATGGACTGACGCACGGTATGATCCCGCTTGGGTCGTGCACCATGAAGCTGAACTCCGCCGCTGCGATGCGGGCACTGAGCTGGCCGGAGTACAACGCACTGCACCCCTATGCTCCCGAGGATCAGGCGCGCGGGTACCACGCGTTGCTGGCGGACCTGAAGCAGAAGCTGTGCGACATCACAGGTATGGCTGCCTGCTCGGTACAACCGAACAGCGGTGCCCAGGGCGAGTACGCCGGCCTGCGGATCATTCGTGCCTACCACGAATCGCGCGGCGAGGGCTACCGCGATATCTGCTTCATTCCAACAAGCGCGCACGGCACCAACCCGGCGTCGGCGGTGCTGGCGGGGCTGAAAGTGGTTACAGTGAAATGCCTCGACGACGGGAGTGTGGATATGGTGGATCTGGAGGCCAAGTGCGTGAAGCACGCCAAGGACCTGGCCTGCCTCATGATTACCTACCCTAGCACCTACGGCCTCTACGACAAGGACATTCGCAAGATCACGTCTGTGGTGCACGAGCACGGCGGTCAGTGCTACATCGACGGCGCCAACCTGAACGCCCTAGTTGGGTACACCGGGCCTGGCTTCATCGGCGGTGATGTGTGCCACATCAACATGCACAAGACTTTCTCCATCCCACATGGTGGCGGCGGTCCGGGCTTAGGACCGATCACTGTGCGGCAGCACCTTGCCCCGTTCCTTCCGAACAGCACCTATGGCCCGGCCGTAGGTGGGTCGCAGGCATTTGGGCAGGTATCGCAGGCGGGCAACGGCTCTGCTTCGATTGCCACCATCTCGTACGCCCTCATCATGATGTTGGGCTCCCACGGGCTCAAGACGTGCACGGAGTACGCGGTACTGAATGCCAACTACCTCAAGAAGCGGCTTGAGGAGCACTACACCATCTGCTTCCTCGGCCACAGCGAGTTCTGCGCCCATGAGTTTATTCTCGACATTCGCCCGTTTAAGAAAACCGCCAACATCGATGCGGAGGATGTGGCGAAGCGACTCATGGACTACGGCTTCCATGCGCCGACGCTGGCGTTTCCCGTGGCTGGCACGCTGATGATCGAGCCTACGGAGTGCGAGTCGAAGCGGGAGCTGGATCGCCTCGCGGATGCTCTCATTTCCATCCGTCGCGAGATCGCCGCGGTGGAGCGTGGCGATCAGCCAAAGAACAACAACGTCCTCACAAACGCGCCACACACGGCCAAGTGCGTGACCGCGGATGAGTGGAACCGTCCGTACTCGCGGCAGCTCGCGGCCTACCCCACTCGGCACCAGTACCGCGAAAAGTTCTGGCCAAGTGTTGGTCGGGTCGACAACACCTACGGAGATCTCAACTTGATGTGCTCGTGCGCCCCGTTAGAGTTCTACAACTAGAGACACCACCGCGTCGTTTGTGGAAGTTTGGAGGACAAGAATGCGCACCACCGGCACAGCGACCCATTCAGGGCTTCCCTGACGCTCCTTTTTCGTCGTCGCTGTGAAGTTTCTGAAGGTTCGGCAACGGATATATGCGTGTGCGCATCGGTGTGAGTGGGTAACGGCGGATCGATATATGTCTGTCCATGACAGCCATGTGGTCCATTTTCTCTTTTCCCTTTTGGAGAACAGCTTCTCTCCGCAATATCGCCTCATGTTCTTTCCGTTGTTTCTTTTTTTTTTTCAAGCCCTCTTCATCCCACCCGCCCTCCTGCCACTCACCATCCCCTCCACCCTTGTCATTCATGTGCACCTCCAGTTAGCATTTCTTGGTACGTGTATATAATCTTACCCTTTCTCTCTTTTTCGGCTCCTGGGTCTTGCCGCCTTAATTGTGGTTGCTTTGCTTTGTCTCTCCATCTTTATCGCCATCGCCTACACTTCTTCCTTCTGGCTGCGTGTGTGTGCGTGTTCGTGGGCTGCTTCTCCCCATCTGCACCTCTGCACACATGGCCGCACGAATCGGACCATCGACTGGATTTGAAAGCCTTACATTCCCCCCCTCCCCCACAAACACAAGAAAAAAAACACGACTATTTTCTAGGTCTCCCTGTTTTCTTGATCTCTTTCTGTCTGCGCACATAACGTCAACGGCGCTGGTGTGCTTATATTTGTGCACAGATTAGAGAGCAATCTTGACGCGTCGTGTTTCTGTGCGTCTGGGAAAAGGTTTTGTTTGCTTAATTTTTTTTCATTTTCTTCGTTTTGAAAACAAGTGAGCACGTAAGCCTTATGACAGCAAGTGGACAAACAACCAAATGATTCAATGGCCTTGTGCTGGATCTCAACGCATCGGCTCCATCATCACCAAAGACGCTTTCCTCTCCTTTTCAATGGCCTGTTTCTCGAGTGTCCTCTCTCTTTTCCTCTCTGGTTCCTCGCTCCTCTCCTCCCTTTCCCCTTTTTGCTGTTGCGGCACCCCCATTCACATCTACCCTCCCCCTTTTGCACCTTCCTACTCGATGCGGCTCACCAGTTGGTGCTCGCTTCCCGTTTCCTTTGTTCAAAGCACAGCTTCCTGTCAGTATGACGATCAACTCATCAACTACTGATTTCTCGCTTCTGTTTACGCTTTTTCTATACTTCACCTTTTTTCTTTCCGTCAGCTTCCCGCTCTTATCACATGTTCCGCCGCTGCACCGCGCTTCGTGCCGTGCCTGCACATCTTTGGCGCCTTAACCACGTTGCCATCGCTGTTCCTGCTAGTCGTAGCCTCGTAGAGGCTGGCGAGATGTACACGCGCATCTTTAACGCCAAGGTCAGCGAACCGGTGAAACAGGAGGCGCACGGGGTCATCACAGTCTTTGTAGAGCTGGCGAACACAAAGATTGAGCTGCTTCACCCTCTCGGCGACAACAGTCCCATTTCGGCCTTCTTGGAGCGCAACAAGGACGGAGGTATGCACCACATCTGCCTTGAAGTCCCAGATATCGCAGCGGCAATGCAAATATGCAAGGAGGCAAATATTCGCTGTCTTGGCACGGCACCGAAGATCGGTGCTCACGGCAACCCTGTGATCTTCCTCCACCCAAAAGACTGCGGCGGAGTCCTCACCGAGCTCGAAGAGGTGAAATCATGAGACGCTTTCTGTTCCCGAGTTGTGCGGCCCTTGCTAAAAAAGTTTTTTTTTTGTTTGTTTCTGCTGTCTTGCACTCCTTGCCGGGCGTTTTTTCTGTCTTTTTTGCTTCTCTGCCCCCTCCCCCCTCTCCCTCCGGCAGTGCCATTTCTTGGGTGCCTGTGCGCGTGCCCGTGACTTAATGCTGCCTCCCTGAAAACGAGAAAATACTGTACTCCTCTGCTGGTGTTACGAAAAGCACACGAACCACGTTCCTTCCCGACTGTATGAGCTGATGCATTTCCTTCTTGGCCGTACCTGCCTTATTAAGCCTTTTTTACATTTCCATACTTCTCCGATCTTTGCAATTCTTGACTACCACGTTTGTTACGCTGCCACTCGTATCTATAAAATTTTCATCACTACTTTTCGTTCCCTTGGATGCCTGCTCGTTGTAGGTTCGCTTCTCTGCTTGCCCTTCCTTCACTCTGCACAGTAAGGGACGATCTGTGGCGTAGGAAAACACTCACTCGAAGGCCACTTGTCTCTGTCTCTTGTCCGCTGCTTTCACGCATGCGAGCGTCTGGGGATGACACCGACAGCAGTAGCGGCGTCTTCGTGTTGCCGCTGTTGTTTGCTCTCTGGTTTTTCTTCGGGTCTCCTCTGTTTTTGTGCGTATGTCTAGGTGTAGGTGTGTCTGCGGGAGCGCTAAGGCATCCAACCCTCTGATGAAGCCACGTGACGTCCTCTTCTCTCTTTCCTGTGGCGATGCGCACAGTGGGCGAAACAGGTGCGCGGCGCGTTGCCAAAACCAATGACGGGAGCGCTTGTTTCAGTTCTTTTTCCTTTCGAACGATCTTGGGACTAGGGAAGCGGCGTGTGGTCGCCCTCCCGACTTTTGTGCTGTTTCCCTGCTTTCAAAGCGGTGCTAGTCCTTCAGGCGCTGCAATGATGCATCCTTCGTCTCGTACTCCTCGATCTCTTATTCAACTCCGCCTCTGCCTCTGTTTCTCCTCATAACCATGCGTTTTTTTTTTTACACTGGCCTGCTCATTGCCTCCTTCGCGGAACCGCGGACGACGATATTCTTCATTGCCCCACCCTCCTTCTCGGCCTTTGGTATCATCACCAACAACACCGCATGTACAGAGAACAGTACTCACTCACGCCAAAAGTCCCCCCTCGAGCTCGCTTTGGCGGTGCAAAGGAAGACAAAACAAGCCATGTCCACCGTCGGCGGCTTTAAGCGGCGCACAGCCAAGAACGCCACGACGCGGCGCGCCGTCAAGCGGTACGAGCCAAAAGTGGTGGAGAACCCGAAGCGCGTGCTCTTCTTGAAGGGTGCATCCTCGAACGATGTCGTGACGGAGGCGATGGTGGATCTCATGGCCATCGCGAAGCCGTACTGTAAGAAGCTCGCGAAAAAGAACGCCTTCTTTCCGTTTGAGGGGCGCCAGCACCTGGAGTTTCTCGGCTTCAAGAATGACTGCTCGCTCTTCTGTTTTGGCTCGAGCAACAAGAAGCGACCGAACAACCTCACGATTGGGCGCCAGTTTGACTTCCACGTTCTGGACATGGTGGAGCTGGGCATTGTAGCGGCGGACCGCCTCGACATGTCGCAGACGGTCGGCGTTGACGCCGGTTCAATGGGCGGGAAGCCGTTCTTTGTCTTCGACGGCAGCGAGTTCGCGTCGGACCCGACGTTCATGCGCCTAAAGAATCTCCTGGTGGACTACTTTCGCGGCGGCAACGACGTCGAGATCAATCTCGACGGTTGCGATCGCGTCCTGTTTTTCTCGTTGCGTTCGAAGAACGGCGAGGACGCGTGTGTGGCACCCTCCGCGGACTGCTACACCAACAAGCCACCTAGTCAAAAGGGCAATGCGGTCCTATGTATGCGGCACTACGCCGTCAAGAAGCCGTCAGCGGCCACAGGCGTCCCGAAGAGCATCAAGAACATTCAGCTCTACGACGTCGGACCCAACTTCGACTTTGAAATCCGTCGCATCTCCTTTGCGACGCCGCAGGAGTTCAAGGTGGCCTGCCGCATACCCCGCCAGACGCTTGCCACGCTGCGGTCGACCGCCGACAACGTGCAGTCGGACGGCCTCAACAACCTCCGCGGTCAGCTGCACGTGGGCAAACAAGACGTCCAGGAGCTTAACCTGCGCCGCTTCAAGGCACACCGCCGCGGCATCTCGAGCGGTGCCGCCGACTGTGACGAGGCCGCCAAAGAGGCGAGCAAGCCGCGCCGTCGCAGAGCTCGCTTGGAGACGGATGCAGGGGAATCTCGCCCCGAGACGGACATTTGAGCTCGAGGCGCTTGGCGGGGTGCTCTCCCAGTGTGTGTGTTGGTAGTTAACGGCATCGTTTCGTCTAACACGTAAGACCCCTAAAGCGTAATGCACAGCACCCTCTCCAGAAGGAAATTCCGTACCAATGCTTCCGAGAACGTGCTGGCCTCTTTTCTCCACACCAAAGGTATCTTTGTCGGAGTCTGTATGGCAGCTACTCCCGCTCCGCACGGCCTTCTCAAGGATGACCCACCGCGTTGTCGTGCTGTAGTCTGCTGGCAGGTACGGTGTGTCCGCGATTTTTTTTTGTGACCTGTTCACATCCCTTCAACCTCTACCGTTTCTTTTCTCTGTGTCGTTCTAACACGACCTTACCACCCGTACATACCGCAATCGCCATACACACAAATGGTTGGCTTCCAAGGAAAAAGCAGCAGCAGACGTGCAGGAGTTATGTCCGCGGAGGCGGCACACATACTGAAAAAAAAGGAGGGCATTCTGTCCTTGGAAAAGTACCTTGATCGTAAGGTAGTGGTATCGCAAAAAAACCATGAAATGCACGGCGTACTGAAAGGGTTTGACAATAATGTGAACTTGGTTCTAGCCGACGCAGAGTTGTGGCACCGCAACACACACATACGCAAGATTGGCGCCTGTGTCGTGCGTGGTGGCCCCGTAAACCTCATCCTTTCCGGTGACACCACCATCATTCCAAATCCCTTTATTTAGTGAATGGGAAGGTTGGGGTGTGGGAAGGAAGTTGGCTGCTCGTCGATGAGGTCTGCCCCTTGTTTTCGTACCCAACCAAAGATACGCACGCTGTCTTGGACACACGAGTGCTACAAGGGATGCCTTGCGAGGGCACTTTGTCTCATGCCGATCAGCCACTCTGCGCGGCCGCGGCCTCCCTGCGTATGGTTCGAAAACTGAGTTGACCCTCAGGCTCGTCGCCATCACGATCTTGTGCGTGAAACACGACCCTGGCCTAGATGCTCAAAGAGATCTGCGAAAAAAATTCCGGGATGGTGAACCCGTGCCATCGCTGTCGGCGGGAGGTCCGAGAGGGACTTCGGAAACAACGGTGCTTTACCCCCAAGGGCGCGTGCGTTAACCTGCCCCATGACTCGCACCGATGCGCAGAGCACGCTTTTTCTTGGAGCGTTGGCCGACGCAACGAAAAGTAGAGCATAATCACAACAGGTCGCATTCTCTGCAAGCATTGCAGCTGATGATGCCCCGCCGCCTGACACCCCCCTTTGCTGAGCGCGCGCCTGTAAGGCAGCACAAGCACCGTCTCCTCCGAAAGGCCATCTTGTCTCCCCCTTTTCCCTGTTCGCGGTGTTCTCTTTCTCCAGAGGCCGCCCCTTGACTTGGCCAGCTCCTCTCTTGCTGTGCTGCACCCTCCTTGGCCTTCTTTTTCCCCATTGGAGAACACCAAGACGCTGTGAAAGGTCGAACTCGTTGTCAGCAACATCCTTCTCCGCTTTGTTTTGTGCTTTCCACACGAGTCGGGAAAGACACAAGGAGCATTCTCAAAGAACACAATAGACTTCCTCAACCGAATGATCGCGGATGACCACAGCAGTTCCATCGCGGACCAGCAGTGAGAGTCGACCTGGAATGGTGCAGGGGTGCTCTCGTCTCGACTTGCGGTGACACGACACAAATTTTATGCTGTGCGTAGGAAGCTACACACCTGCCCTCTGGACGCTGTACCGCGCCCTTCCCTTCCACAGTGCATGTGACACCACCATGCACGGCAGTGAAAAGCAGTAAAATAGCTTACTGTCTTTTAGATAGACTGCGCCGTACTGACACTTACTCAACTGACGTGTGTGTGTGGGTCAGGGTCAGGGTTCCTCTCGACTGATTCCTTGCACAGCGACACCCTCTCCAACAGGACGGGGGCGTGACGGTGTACTGGTTAGGGTTAGGGTTAGGGTTAGGGTTAGGGTTAGGGTTAGGGTTAGGGTTAGGGTTAGGGTTAGGGTTAGGGTTAGGGTTAGGGTTAGGGTTAGGGTTAGGGTTAGGGTTAGGGTGAGGGTTAGGGTTAGGGTTTTTTTCTCCACTGATTCCTTGCACAGCGACACCCTCTCCAACAGGACGGGGGCGTGACGGTGTACTGGTGTACTGGTGTACTGGTGTACTGGTGTACTGGTGTACTGGTGTACTGGTGTACTGGTGTACTGGTGTACTGGTGTACTGGTGTACTGGTGTACTGGTGTACTGGTGTACTGGTGTACTGGTGTACTGGTGTACTGGTG
>NC_009409.2:864017-886912 GCF_000002875.2 Leishmania infantum JPCM5 | reverse complement strand
CCCTCACCCTCACCCTCACCCTCACCCTAACCCTCACCCTAACCCTCACCCTCACCCTAACCCTCACCCTAACCCTCACCCTAACCCTAACCCTAACCCTCACCCTAACCCTAACCCTCACCCTCACCCTCACCCTCACCCTAACCCTCACCCTAACCCTCACCCTAACCCTCACCCTAACCCTAACCCTAACCCTCACCCTCACCCTAACCCTCACCCTCACCCTAACCCTAACCCTAACCCTCACCCTAACCCTCACCCTAACCCTCACCCTAACCAGTACACCAGTACACCAGTACACCAGTACACCAGTACACCAGTACACCAGTACACCAGTACACCAGTACACCCTAACCCTAACCCTAACCCTAACCCTAACCCTAACCCTAACCCTAACCCTAACCCTAACCTACCCTCACCCTCACCCTAACCCTAACCCTAACCCTAACCCTAACCCTAACCCTAACCCTAACCCTAACCCTAACCCTAACCCTAACCCTGTGCGTTCAATGCAGCGGAGTGATCGCCACTTTGGACCGTAGCGGCGCAGAGAGTTGACGTCACGCGTACGAAGGCGTGGCGTTCTCTCACCCAGCTGACATTGTCGGCCATCGGCAAGGGAGGATGAAGGGAACGGCTGTTCGCGCCGCGCAGCCTCTCACTCATCGTCGCTATCTGACGCATCGGTTCCCCGTTCGTGCAGCACGGCAGTTAACAAGTTGTCGTGCTCCATGTAGTGAGCGAGAAGCGTATCTGCGACCACACACAGAGTTCGGAGAACACCGCCGTGAGAATGCGATGGTCGGTAGGTGGAAACGAAGTGCGTGTGCGAGCACACGAGGGCCCATGCGTGCCGTCGCATGCAGCGGCGTGTGAGGCGCGCTGTGGGATTCTGTGTTCACCAGCTGTACATCATGAAAGATATCCTTCATTTGTCCTTGGGATCGTCATCCATCGTTGCGTATTGCATGGGGTGCCACGTGGCACATAAAGTAGCCATGCCATGACCGCGCAAAAGAGAGAAAAGGAAGGGGTCGCAGATAATGCAGAGAGCAAGATGCTTTGCGCACATGCAGCATGTATGTCAGTAGCACAGCGGCAACAGCCGTGGCAGCTGGAACGACTCTGGCGACCAGAGACGAACACGGGGCGTAACAGTGCACGTGAGTGGTCTCTGCGGCCCACGCTTGTCCCTGCCGTGCCTTAATCGCTCCATCTTCGACTCGAGGCACATCCACAGGAGGGAGTACGGATTCTGTCATCCGTTCTCCGCGCGGACTCCATAGTGCACCTGCATCAGTGGCAGCAAAGAGCAGAGGCCACTCCCTCCAGTTACTGTGCATGATACGTTAGGAGTGAGAAAAATAGGTAGCCAGCCAGCGTTTATGTATATTGCCTTGCGTGATATGTTGCAGTCCACTCGGTGTGAGAGTTCCCCCGACGCGGGGTGCATTTTCCTTCGTTTTTGCGTTTGCTTCTGGTGTGCGCGTACTTGTTTCGCTGCTGATTTGGAGAGGCGAAGCAGTGCGTGCACATCGGCATTGCCTCCGCTGTAGATGATTCGTCAGTTGGACAACTACATGGGAGACACAACGTCGTGCACTGGACGGGCGCAGCATCGATCCTTCCCGTTTCAAGTAAGCAAAGATTGGGAGTCCGTGCTGGCACGCCCATACGCCTCCAGGAAAGAAAATGAGGCGCGCACGCAAAGAGCAGTCCCCCGCTCCAGCAGCTTCGTGAAGTGCGGGCAATCACTGCGATTTGCATGAGGCGAGCACACGCAAGAGAGAAAGCGTGCGTATGTTCAGCTATCGAAGACAACGAGGAGCGAAAACAACAAAAGACAATCAGAGAGACGAGAGGCATGTCCATCAGCCTAGCCATCATCTTCTGCCGTCAGCCGCACGTACGTTGCCAGCCATCCCCAGAGTCTCACAGACGGAAAACGATAAAACAGACAACGGAAAAGTGAATCCGTGGGCCCCAGTAAAAAAACGTCAAAGAGAAAAGAATGAGCGCGCCACACAAAACAAAGAAATGCCAATACAAGAGGAAAAAGAGAGATGAGGAATATGGACAGGGCGGGCGTTGCACTATGGCAGAGTGTGTGCGGCCACCCTTACGCGGCTAAGCTGGTGTTCGGTGCTCCTGCGAGTCGTTTTTGATACCTTTCAGGAGTCGCCGGTGGCAGTAAGTGAGGATGGAGTGGAAGCGCTGCACACGCATTCGCTGCAACGTAAGATCAGCTCGACAAACAACAATAGCAAAAAAAGAGGGAGACAGAAAAGAAAGAAAGACATTGCACCTGAGCAACAAAACGACGTGTGTCTTTACGTAACGAGAGTGTAAAGAAAGAGATGGGGCATAACGCAGCAAAAAAACAAGAGAAAAGGAAGAGACATACGCGCACGTGCACATATGGAGTCGCACAGGTGGCGTGCCTGCTTACCTCTCCTCGTGTTGTGTGTAATGCAAAGTCGCTGAGGAGTTGTTGTGACGCACGCTCATACATCGACTCAACACAATCACACAGTCGCCTACAAAATAAAACACCGCCACCACTGTGAAGCCAAAGCATGGAGCGGCAAACTACCCTCCAAGCCCTTTGCACCAGAGAGTGCGCAGCTGTTTGTCAATTCTGTTTTTCGTGTGTGTGCCACAGTAAAGACAGATAGTGATTAACGGCGCAGCATCGCAGATGGTATGGCGTGGGATGACGATGCCTGTGCAAAACGAGAGAGCGGCCCATGATGCCGACAGCAACGGACACAGAGGCAAAGGGGGAAAGAATGTGGTTGCGCATCGCCACCGTCGTGCCAAAGAAAAGAAGTGTGGGAGATGGATCGGAGCACTCTCGGAAGATGTGGCGCTGTGCGTTGCACGCCCATGAAGGAGTGACACACAGACGCACGTGAAAGCATAGACACAATACGGTGAACATCAAGAGGGATATTTAAACCGTTTTTCCTTAACAGATTCAGTGTAGCGCACGCGGAGCGCCAGTTCCTGTATAGCAGAAAGATCAAAGGACGGGAGCGTGTGCTGCGCAGTTGCCTATTCTCTACACTCATCACACAGGAGAACGCGAAGAAGAGAAACGTGGAAGAGAGGCCGAACTTCTCCTTTGTTGTTTACACGGGGAGAAAAGTCGCGAAAAAAAAAAGGAGGTCGAATAGAGCAGTGCCTCACAAGGGGTGGAGTCAGGAGTTATTTCATAAACAGCAAAAGAGCATTGGTGCAGGCCAACACAAAAAGAAGGAGCTACACACCAGCAGTTTCGACATACGCTAAGGCAAAGAAAACAGGAGAGAGACGCTGCATGCGCAGGCCGAAAAAAAAAAGAATGGGGTTGGAGTCAGCCAGAGTGGTGGTAGTGCACGTACTACGTGTATGTGTTTGTACTCTCGTTGGCAGAGTGCAAGACGCACATTGAGGCACTTCCCACAAGCACACGCGCTCACATCGAAAAAAAAGCTCTCGCATACGGTCGGGTCCTTCGTGAATTCACAACTACCGAGTTTGCTTCACAAATCAGCCAGCAGACAAATGTAGATGGAGACACCAGTGAAAAAGAAGGTCGGCCATTGTGGCTACCTCTCTCAACTAGTACTCTTGGCCACAAGAAAGCGCGTCGATTCTCACAGCGGGTAGACGTGTGTCAGAGAAGCGGGAGAAAAACGTTTGTCTAAGGTCCTGAGACAGAGATGAGTTTCTAGTGGGGAGCGTGCAGAGAAAAAGACAGAAAGACGGACGGCTCTCATTTCAGCGGTCACCGAGGCTCACACTTCTTGCGTCTTAATTCAGCAGTTCCCCTCCATCGCAAGGCGCTCGAGGTCATGCTTGACGGCCAAGGGTGGAGGGCGACAGAAAAGAAACGTGTTGCCCTACTTTCCAGACTCGATGGCACAGTCGACAAGTGTCGTGTTGCGAGGCCTGTACGCAATATCGTACACTGCAACGCCGTCCCCCTCAGCTACAACGTACGCCCTGCGTGGGTCTCCGCGCACCCAGCTTACATTCTGCACCCTTTTCAGGTCCGCCAGCGTCGTCGGCACTTGCGACGCCACCCACTCCTTCATTTTCTGTGTGGCATTCGCATCGATGGCGCTGGCATCGATGCCCTGCTTAAGTGCCCCTTTAGCCGCCTCGGCTACCTCGAACTCGTGCTTGAAGTAGTAGTGGATGAAATAAGGAATCGCCGGCATAGCATAGTGCATCAGTACCGAGCTCCATGTCCAGGTCTGATTGGAGGGCGCGGGTCGGAGAACCTGGAGCGAGCGTGGTTCTTTGTCCGATACGTAGCGCAGTGGACGCTTCGCGCACATTTCTTTCACCCTAACAGAAAGACTTTGCAATTGCCGTCCCACGAAAAGGTCCTCGTGCTGCATGAGCAAGCTCGCATAATGACTGTTATACATGAAGGTGTACGGCAGCATTAATAGCATCAGCAAAAGATCGTTGAAGACATCAAATGTGTTCAGTACAGCTTGGATGAGGCGACGGTCTAGTGCATAGCCAGGACCATGGCCATAGACAACCTCGTTGAATTCGTACCACCACACTCGATACAGGCATTCCTCTGCGTCGTCGATGCCCAGCGTCGGTGGGATAACCCCTTTGTGTGGAATGGTCGCCGTCAAGTTGCGCGGTTTCGCCCACCCACCGCGCACATGTCGCAGGTCGCTCAAGTACTGTGGCACCTTCAAGTACGTGTCGTCGTCGCCCTTCATGATGTACGGCACGTCTGGGAAGGCAGTGTACGCGTAGTTCAGCCATATCACGACCTTTTGAGTCATGCCTACTTCCGCCGGGAAACCCCACGATATCGCATCGCCCATTTTCTTTTTCGTGGTCGGCTTGCGGTCCGTCAAAAAGTCCAGCCACAGCGAGTTGCGGTGGTGCAGCGCCTCCTGCCACAATGCAGCGGACACGTGGCACACGTACTGCGCCGCTGCTGTGAAGGCAGGTGTCACGGGCAGCGACAACTGGGCTGAAAGAGCCGCGAGGGGCGAGGTCCCGTCCACAAGACTTGCCCTAGTAACCACGGAGGTCCTTACACCAGCGCAGGGTGACTTCCACACCGCGTCATCGCTTCTTGGGATGTCGCGCCACCCATCACGCAGCACCACGCGACGCTGCACGTACGTGGGGGCACTGTTGACGTCACCGTCATCCACCGTCAGATGCTGCGCAGTCGCTGCGGCGTACTCGCTCACTGTTGGGGCCAGCTGCGCCACGTCCACGGTGGAATGCGTTGTGTCCTCAGAATCACGCTCCGCAGCAGCGAACACGTAGAGCTGCAGCAGCGCGCCAGTAAAGTTGTTGTCGGTGCGCGCAACCTCTCGGTACGTCAACCACGTCGCCCGCTGCGCGTCCCGCAGCGGGTAGCGCTTCGGCTGGTCCGTTGAAGGTATGCCCATCACGATCAAGTGCCGCGGTCGCTCACCTGTGCCCCTCGACTGCGACGCGTGGACGAAGCGGCGCTGCTGCGCGTACGACCGGGTCACCCATTGCCACCGCGGCAGTTCAGTTGCAATGTCCACGTCGTCCGTCACGCTCGCCATGGCAAACAGCATGGGCCCCATGAGGCCCAGCGGCGCAGATGTTGTCGCGAACACAGAAAGCCCTTCCAGCCTCTGGTTTCCCGTCCTGTCAGTGGATCTCCCCGCATTCGCAGCAACCGCAGAAGCGTACGTCACATTGTCGAAGCACATCGTGCAGTCCTCGTCGATCACGCGCAGCGTCCACGAAGGCAGCTGATCAGGGTCCAGTCGCACCAGAGAGTCATTTTCAGAGGCAGCAAGACCGCGCTGTGTGGTCGTCAACCGCTCAGCAGCAGTCTCGTGGTGCACGAGAACAGAAAACGACGATGGAAACTTAGATTTACGGGCCGCCTCCTTTGACGACCGTATCGACGGTTTCTGTTGTGAGCCTACATTGGTCGTAAATTGACTGATGGCCCAGTGAACCATGACTATGAGAGCAAGTAAGACGGCTAGCGCAACCAGAAGACGGCGTTTCGTTTGTAAGCGCAGGCATTGTGCCGCGGATCGTCGAGGATGTCCGCGTAACCGAGAGGGAAGGATCTGTGATACCCCATGCGGCCGTGCATCGTTTCTCGACAGTGTGCTGGCGCTACTTTTATCAACGCTCGCCTCTCGAGTCGAATTCACCTCCGGCTTGCCGCGTGAGCGCGAGTGACAGCCCTGTCCGCTCTCCGCAGCGCTGCTCAGCCCGCAGTGCTTCTGAGGGGAGGAAAGCAGCTGAAGAGGGTCGGCGCGGTGCGTGTCCCTGGGAGCCCACGCCGGTGGCGCATTGTTCTCCTCTCGCATGAGGGTGTACTTCGCGTGCAGTGAGGTGGTGGGGGAAGGAGTGCCTACGGTGTGCAGGGGGGTGGCAAAGCGGCACGAGCACACTCTTGGCCGCGTGCAGCGAAACAGCCGGGCCACGGACAGAGACGCAGGTGGATCGAGGGAGGCCGAAGAGGATTGCACGGCAACACAGGGCAGCGGTGAAGAAGAGTTGTGAGCGTGTCGGTGCGACTGCAAAGGGCGCGCGAGTCAGCGGACCTGTGTCGCCCTCCACTTGCGTGTGCCTGTGTGTGGGTGTGGGTGTGGGTGTGGGTGGGTGGATGTAGGGAGAAATAGAGAGAGGGAGATATAGAGAGATGGGCGGAGGGAATTGGGGGAAGGTGGGCGCCGTGAGATGGTCAAAGGACTCGCGAATCGGGCGACTCGATGTGACAGTGGAAGATGTCACGGCGTCGAGCAACACCGAAGCGGCGCTGTGGAAATGGTGAGGCTGTTTGCCTTTTTGGTCGTGCAGGCTGTTGCCACACAAAACAGGTCTGAGTTTCTCTTCCCCGAGACAAAAATGGGCAAGACTTTCCTTTGCAAGGATGTGCGCGGCAGTCACCCCGCTGCACCTTTCGCTGGCATCCGGCGCGGTTCGATGGAAAGTCCCCAGCGCCTAACAGAAAAGAGGGAGGGCCTGCACGTACTTCAGTGGGAGACGCGTCAGCAGTGCCGATGCCCCTCCTCCTCTACGCGAGAAGAAGCAGAGGAGTAGCCACACGCACAGGAGAGGAAAGCAAAAGTGGCAGAGGTGCAAGGGAAGAGGGCGGCGCGCGTTGGACGGGTGCACTGTCGTCGGTGAGTGAAATCGAGCCTGTACCCGGATGGCCTGCTGTTTGATGCACAGACAGAGTACGTGGCGTGCGGTGGGCAGGCCGTGCCGAAAACGCGAAAGAGAACAGCGCGGCGCCACGATACGCTGTACACTACAGCGAAGCGCAAAACAGCCAGCAGCGTCGACCACCCGAAAACGAAGCGCAAAGGCCAAATCAGCAACGCGATCGAAAATAGGCTGCTGAACCCCTCCCCAGTGGTGGGCACAGGCACCGGGGAAGGAAAAGGGAGCACCGCATGGCGAGCTTGATTTTATCCGCGTCACAATCCGCCACTCACACGCGCGGATGCGGGTGAGGGTGCAACAGAAGGACGTCTACCTTGAGAAGTCGAGAAAAGGAGATCGCCACAGGCGTATGAGGCTGAGGAGGTGGGGAAAAGGCGGTCCCAGGTGCGCCGTTCTCAGAGCTCGTACTTTTTCCTTGATTCGCGCCGTCGGCTGTACGGATGCGCTCTCTTTCCCACTGGCTCGAATGTCAGTGAAAAGCACCCATCGCCGCCCGGCATCTGCTTCACGAAGCTGAGCAGCGGATGCACGATCCCGCGTGTCCTCTGCATTCGGGTGTCTCCGTCTGTGAGCTCGTGCGTGTTATGTGTGTGCGAACAGAGAACAGGAGGAGACGAAGAGAAGCGCAAAGAGTGAAAGGGAGCGCATGGCACTCTGGCATAGAGAATGAGCGAGCAAGCGGCGGAGGAGGAGTGGCAATGTCGAAGAGGCGGCCCAGCATCCCGCGTGGTGACCTCGGGCGCCGGCGGGCGTTGAGGGAGGCAGGGAGGGGGCGGGGCTGCACTCAGCCTCCATAGACACGGACGCCGAGAGCGTGCTTCGGATACGGCCGCGCACGACCGCTCTTCAGGTATGCAGTGGAGTGGGTGTGCTGTTTTCTTTCTGTACTGCCGCCAGCAAACAGCGATGGGTAGGGAAGGGTGTCAGCACGAGACAGAAGAAAAGCCATAGTGGGGGGGAGGGGAAGTCGAAAACCAAGGAAACCACAGAAACGACGGCATGAACAAAGAAGGTGTATCTATGAGTGTGCAGCGGCTCTGCGAGCATTTACGCGTAGCCGTACAGGATGTGGCCTTGCTTGCGCAGCGCGTTCACAACATCGCACGCCGTCACCGTCTTCTTGCGCGCGTACTCGGTGTAGGCCGTGCTGCAGCGCACAATGTCCTCCACGTAGGCCTTCAGCACGCGGCGCACCTCTTCGTACACCTCGCTCGAGATGCGCTTCACGCCACCGCGGCGCGCCATGCGGCGGACGCAGCCGCGAGTGATGCCGCGGATGTTGTCGCGCAGCACCTTCTTCTGGCGCCTCTGGCTGCCCTTGGCATCAGCGGAGCGCTTGCCCTTGGCCATGGTGGATATGTGAAGGGGGGAGGGGTGGGGGAGAAGAGGTAAGAAAGGGAGCGAGACGTGCGGAGCGGATCGCGGATTCTTGCGCGTGGATGCACGGGTGCGTTTGGGTTGGGAAACGAGTAATTACGGGAGCAACAAGTAATGAGTTGGCCGCGTGTGTAGGAAGTAGTGCAGAGAGAGAGAGAGAGAGCAAGAGATGCGGAGTCAGCGGAGCAGGAGGAGGGGTGTGTGGGTGTGGGTGTGGAGCGGGGCACACCTGAGATAAGTCGAAAAGAGGCAGCGCAGGACGGAATCGAAGCAGGGGAAGGCAGAGAAGGGGATGCATGCATGTACCTTCTTTGCGCGATTCCTCGCCCCCTACCGTGCCGGGCCACTGTGTGTATGTTTGAAGGGTAGCTGGATGACAGGCTCGTCGCTAGAGGGAGCGTCCCGCCGTGCAACATGCCGCGATGCTGCCTGACTCTGATGTTTTTGAGTAACCATGTCGGCTCCACACACACACACACATACCCAGGGTGAGTCATGTAGAGGGTCGACGGTGCGCGGCGAAGAAGATGTGCGAGAGGATTGGAGGATCCCAATCTACCAAGGCGGAAGGATGGGCGCATGCAGTGCGCCGGATGGGTGAGGAGAAGCAACAAAGAAGAGCACGCGAAACAGAGAGAGAGCTGGAGGAGTAGGAGGAGACGCTGGCGTTGCGTTGTGGGTGTTGCTCCTCTTCCCAAACCGCGCTCTCGTCGTGGGTGTAGCTTTTTGTTCTCCTTACTTTGGGGGGGGGGGGGGGGCTGCGGTGTGGGCATGTGCGGGGCACCATCATGCGCGTGTGGACGAGCTGTGTGGGCGCGATCACCTGATCGTGATGCCGTCGGCGATACGCCTCATCTCATGTTGCGCAAAGACGGCGGCCTCCTTTTGAAGGCAGTTGGCGGACGCCGCAGCCAGGGCCAACCGGAACGCTTCTACCGGGGTTGTGCCGTGAATGTACTCGGCGAGAAAAACGGCATCGGCCGTGTCGCCGGCCCCGAGCGGGCTCACCACGCCGTCCACTTTTGGTAGGTGGATAACTTGAAGAGGCCGGCCCCGCTCTTGGATATACGCAGAGCGAGGGCCATCGGTGACGGCCAGCACACGCACTGTCCACATTTGCATAGCGTACTCGAACGCACTCTCCGGTGTGGACTGACCCGTGAGCTTGTTCAGCTCCTCCATGTTCACTTTCAGGATCGAGTGGGCGCCTGGCACCTTCAGCGAAGCCTCGATCCCTTTGCCGGCGTCGATGAGAACAGGCTTCTGCGCCGCCGCCGCCATCTCCGTCCAGCGGGTGTAGAGGTCGGGGCTGCTGCCGTCTGGCAAGCTGCCCATGATCGCCATGCCACCCGCATGCTCGAGCGCCTTGAGGAGTGCTCTGTCCATTTCCTTTGCAGCATCTTCCGGTACAGCCGCCGAGGGCTCGATCAGCTCCGTCATTGTGCTGTTCTGGGTTTCGAGGCAGGTGATGCAGGTTCGTGTCTCTGCCGGCACAGTAACAGCATAAACCGCGATACCCTCCTGATGGAGCAGATCGATCACACGCTCACCTGTCTTGCCACCGACAAATGTGTGCAATACAGTCCTGCAGAAGTGCGGGCATTCCTTGTAGCACGCAGAGGCGCGGCAGAAGTTGGTGCCCTTGCCACCCGTGTAACTGTGCACCGTTGTGGCGCGGTTCACCTCATCGACGCGAAGCTCATCAAAGGTGAGCGTCTTCTGGAATGCCGGGTTGGGCCCGACCACCGCGATCAATGGTGAGCCCATTGGTCGTACGGGGAATAGCGGAGTGTTTACGTGTGTGTGTGTGTGGGGGGGGGGGAGGGGGTGGCCTCCGTGCGAGATACATCATGTGTTGTGGCAGAGAACGAGAAGGTGGTGGGTGTTAGACCGAACAACAGAAAGATAAGGGGAACAATGCGGCGCAGGAGGCGCACACACACATACGGCGGCAGGGGCATTGGCGATACTGCGGCGGTACGTAGCACGAAAGCAGCATGCGTCTGCGCACACGTGCATGGAGAGTGGTGAGAGCTTTCATGAGCGCTGCCTCGCCACAAGCCTACGTGCCAAAAGAAGCACATGAATACAGCCTAGGGCTGAGCTTGAAGAGGGAAGCGATGCTGCCGCGCACATAGTCGTGCATGCCGAAAGGGGTCCTTCACCCCTCCACCTCGCGCGTGCTCGTAAAGGAAACCTCATGATAGAGAAAGGAGCACGCGCGGATGCGGAGCAACTCGCTGCCGTCCGTGTTTCACCTTTTTTGCACGTATGTTACTCGTTTCTCACACAGAGGAATATCAGGCCAGGAAAAAAGGAGTGGCTATGTGAACGCCGAGTCCAGCGGACTCTGCGGGCACAAGGTACGGGGCACCTGCAACAAGACTACTCCGCATTAACGTGAGCGGCAGACGGGGGTGCTCTCTCCCACCGTCGCCACCTCCCGTCCCGCTGCCCCTGTGCGGGTGGCAGAACCGTAAGCGAAGCAACGAAATAAGCCTTGGCGCAACGGAAGAGAAAACCGTGACGCGCGAAAGCAGCGCAGCAACTGCCGCTGAGCTCTCATCACCACCACCGCCTTCCTGCCCGGCGAGGCAACGATTCACTTAGCACCTTTCCCGTCTGGGCTGAGCAGGGTGTACGCCTCATTCACCGCACAGAGAGGTTGCGTGTGGTATTTGAGGTACTCGATGGCGTTCTGGTCGCCTGCCTTTTGCAGGTGCGGCATGATGCTCGCCACCACCTTGGCGTGGTATCGGTCTACCCAGGCGCGCTCCGTCTCTGTGAGGAGGCTCACGTCGATGAGGTCGCGGCACAGAGGCGCCATCGTGAGGTGCGACATGGTGTAGAAGCCGGTTGCGCTGTACTTGGTCCGACACTCGACCACCTCCTCGAGGTTCTCAATGCGGATGCCGTAGTGCCCGTCCTTGTAGTAGCCAGGCTCGTTCGACACGATGGAGTGCAGCTCCATGTTCGCCCCCGTGGCAACTGGACGAATGCCGATTCCGTGGGGGCCCTCGTGCACGTTGAGGAAGGATCCCACGCCATGCCCGGTGCCGTGGGCGTAGTCCAGTCCCACGCCCCAGAGCGCCATACGCGCCAGGGTGTCGAGACGGGCACCGCTTGTGCCCTTGGGAAAAACAATGCTGTTGAGTGCAATATGCCCTTTGAGGACAAGCGTGTAGGCCTCGCGCTGCTCATCACTCGGCGCTGTGAAGCAGATGGTGCGCGTCACATCGGTGGTACCGTCCCAGTAGTGCGCACCGCTGTCGATTAAGTACAGCTGGTCCTTGCGAATGGTGGCAGAGCCCGTCTCGGCGGGGCTGTAGTGGCACATCGCCCCGTTAGGGCCAATGGACGAGATGGAGCCAAAACTGAGCTGCACAAAGTGTTCCCCCTGCGCGCGGAACTCCTCGAGCTTCGTGGCCGCGTCGTACTCGTTCAGGTCCGTCGCACCCTTGTTCGCGACCTGGTCGTGCAGCCAGGCAAGGTAGCGCGTCAGCGCGGCACCGTCGCGTACGTGGCAGTCGCGGAAGCCCTGGAGCTCGACCTCATTTTTGACCCCCTTCAACTTCTGCGCCGGACCGCAAACGACACGCACCGTCTCGGTGCCGACATCCTTCAAGATGCGAAAGACGGCCTCGCTCGTCTGGCGCTCGTCGACGAGGGCCTTGCGACCCTGTGGTAGCTGCTTGAGATCCGCCTCGAACTGCTCGTACGGGTAGAAGTCGATGTGATCCTCGCACGCCTGATGCACTGCGTCTGTCACCTTGTCCGGGTTCACGTAGAGGCGCACGTTTTCGTAGTGCTTGTCAATCACAGCGTACGCGTAGAAGACGGGGTTGTAATCCACGTCGCCGCCGCGCAGATTCGTGAGCCACGCGATCTCATCCAGTGCGGAGAGAATGATCAGGTCGCAGTCCTTCTTCTCCAGCTCTGCGAGAATCGCGGCGCGCCGCTCCTTGCAGGTGGCACCGCAGAACTCAACGGGACGCACGTACATTCTTTGCACGTTCTTCTCCGGCGGCATCATGTCCTGAACGATGTTTGCCACCGGACGCAGATTGATCCGCTTGCTCAGCCGTTCCCACTCCGCCACCGTGGCGACGTACGGGTTCATGCCAACAACTGCTTTGGAGCTGAGATTGACGGCAACTCACTCCTCGAGCGACGGGACCTCTGGCTTGCCTTGCTTCATGAGATCAAAGTCGGGGTACTTCTCCTCCTCCGCGGCCAACCAGTAGCGTCCGTCCATCCATAGGAGCGCCTTCTCCATCGTGATGAGGGCGGTACCGGCGCTGCCGTGGAAGTGAGAGATGAATGCGCGACTCTACAGGTGCGTCGCCACGTACTCGTTGTTGTGCGCGTCGCTGCTAGGGACGATGAGTGCGGCCACGGTGGCCTCCTGCATCTTCTTACGCACCGCGTGCAGGGCTGCGGCGCGGGAAACTGCCGCTGACCTTGTTTTCAGGTGAGATGTTAGGCAAGTTGTGCCCGGCGTGAGAGGCGTACGCTTCGGCGTTGGCAACGAGACGGGCAGGCAGACAGAGGTGGGCAGTAGTGCGGCACAGCAACGCCGCTGTACACAGGCAAGAATCATAAAAAAAGATACGATAAAAAAGCGGGAGCCTAACGGATGGAAAGAGAACTGCGACTGACCGAGCAGGGCGATGGGTGTGTCGGTGGTGAATAACTGTACAGAGGCGTCGGTGGTGGTTGTGTCTCTGATGTTTTTGTACCAGAGAGGAGGAGATGTGATGTGGAAAGAATATAGCAAGTGCTGCGTGAATCGCATGAGTCGCCGGAGGCCTTCGATGGAGAAAACATGAGAAAAAGGGGGGTGTCGAACGTGTGCAAGACACGAGGAGGCAGACGGTGAGGTGCCTATGCCTCGTACTCGGTGCAGCGCCGCCTTCCTCAATCGACTCGTAGCATTGGGGACAGTAATAGTGTGACGTATCAGGAGAAGATGCGCTATCTAAATTAAAAGTTCAATAGCAGCACCGCCACGCTGCAGCCTCCGTTTTGCGTTGCGGTTCTCTCAGTGCGCTGTCGTGATTACGACAATAGAGAATGCGACTTTTGCAGCACGCCATGCAAAATGGAGCGCCCCGATATGTGTGAGAAGGATGCAGCGAGGGCTGTCAAAAAGAGAGCCCCTCGCTTGAGGCGAAGATCAAGGATGCCTCATGCGCTATGCCTTCCTTTACACCCCCAGTCGTCAGGGTCTGCCGTGTCCTCGAATCGACTGCTTCAGTGGTCTATCTTCGCACACGGATACACGCGTGCGCGCGACCACGAGGCGGGTTGCACGACAGCAGACGTAGAGGAAGTAGGGAGATGCCGAGAGTGAATGTCGGGACACTGCCGCACGCTGGGCTTGAGAGAGCGGTAGACCTCTTCTCCATCCCCCTCCTTGGCTGTCGTCGGTGCCTACAGGCCCATCTTTGCTGGGTCCTTGCCTGCCTTCTCGATCAACTCTCGCTTGTAGTCTTGAAAGAGCTGACGAATATGGCGGCTCTCGCCTATGATGAAGAGCGCCAAAAGAAACCAGAGATACCCCAACACGAGCAGCTGGCACTTGTTGCTCCAGCTGTTCAGTTTATTGATGATGGCCGCGTCTCCAATGGAGGCCGTCACCGTGTCGGCCACAGCGAATCCAAGGCCCTGCAACGTGTTTACCACATCGGGCACGTAAGCAGGCGGCAGCACAAACACCATCGATTGCTTGTCCTCTTTAGGATGTACAACATACTGCTCGCCGACGATGTTAACGGTGCGCCGTGAGACCCAGGGGTGGTGCGAGTCGCGGAAGTGATTCGTCGTCATGAGGATGGTGCTCATCGGCGTCTTGAAGGGCTGCTCCTTCTTGATAAAGGCACGCCGGCTGAGGTTCACGTCGACGCAGTCCGGCAGTCCCATGGGGTGGAAATAGGCGTACTCGGGGAATTTGCCTTTGCGAAGCAGCGAGCGGCACAGGAAGACGTAAAACGGATTGTAGATGTCGTTGCTGACGTACATGATGTGTTCCTTCACGTAGGGTTGGTACACCCAGTCCGTCAGGTACGCTTCTCTGGCGTAGCGCGGAGTGGGCACGATGGTGATGCGCTGGCGACGGAACGGATGATCAATCTTCAGTACGCGCACTACCTGCTCTGTTCCTTCGTTGAAGAGGACATCCCTGAGACGCCACGTCTTTTTGCTAAGGAGCTCCGCCATGGGAGTTAAGAGCGCTTGCTTGCCCTAGATGTAAAGCAGCCACCTCCGAAGACAGAGAAAGAGGCACACGTGCTCACTCGATCACTGTAGGCACTAATGTAGGCGGTGGTGAGTCTCGGGAGCGAGGCGACGCAAGAGCCATGCGCGCATTCACACACACGCACACGCATGCACGCAGCAGTCATGCAGAGAACCATCGAGGGCAAGCGATCACAAGAAGGGGAGGGGAAGGACGAGATAGGGCAGTAGTTGCGAGAATAAAAGAGGGGGCGGGCAAGGTAGCGCGATGTCGTTGCTTGTTTCTCCTCCTCCTCGGCGTGTAAAATGAGAGGGATGGCGCTGATCCATTTGATACGGCGTACCCGGTGGCTGGGATAGCCCCTTCAGTGAGGCCCGGTTCCGGCCACGAAGGAGGTGCCAGCGAGGTGCCGGCAGTGCGTGGCATCAGTGAGAGTCAAAGAAATCAATGGAGCGCCAGTCTTTGCACTCCAGAGATGTACTTACGCGTTGCACCGCTGCCTCAACCTCCAACGACGGCACCACCGGCATATGTCGCTTTAGACGGTCAGAGTGGGCAGAGGTATTTGGCTTTCTCTCTCCCACCCTACGTGGGTACGCGCTTTTGAAGATGCGAAGTGCGCCATCTTGTTTGTTTGGCGTCTATCGGCCACCCGAGAGAAAGAAACAACAAAGGTGCGGACAGTGAAACAAGAGGGCCGGCGGGAGAGAAAGAGCGAGACGTCGACAGAAGACATGTGAGGCACCCCACCGCTAAATCAAGCAAGAAAACAAATTGGAAAGCAAAAAGCGATGAACAGGGAGGACATCCGCTTGGAATGTGTTGATGGTGACACGCTTGAGAACATATCTCTCCTTCTACGAAATCAAGTTTGTATAATCGCGCATACGCTTGTGCTTCAGTGTCCGCCAGCGTGGATCTCCGAGTAGATGAGCTGGCGGAGGTGGAGACCTTTCCGCAACCCAGAGTATCAAGCCATGCGCGCGCGAAGACAGGCCACCATCGAAAAAGAAAATGTAGAACGCGGTGTCACACAAAAACACAGACGCGTAGACACATAGAGACACAGAGACCATGATAGAGGAGGAGGGGTGGCAAGCGCGTCATCAAGGAAATGGAAATATATAGCACAGCAAAAGTGAAGGGGACAGTAAGAGAGGGAGAGAGGTCAGAGGTCAGACAGGGATACACACAGACAGACACGCATAAGCCCATATATAGTCAATGAGAAATAGAGGACGCATCTGAGAAGAGCAGTGAGCGTGGATCCTTTGAGTTTGTTTCACGCTCCCACGTGCTGGAAGTGCTGTCTCCCTCTCTTCGTGAGCGTGGGTGTTGGTGCTCCCACCACCACCACCGCCGCCGGCCCCCTCTCTCTCCACGCTCTTCCCTCACACGTCAAGCATACAAGAGAGAGACGTTCGGCGCGCACTCCAGAAACAGCAAAAGCGAAAATACGGCAAACGGCGGAGTACGAAAGAATCAAAGAGGGAGTGGGGGAGTACAGCGGCGTGCGTGAAGACACGCTGCGACACGCACCAAAGGTGCCTCGGCCTTCGCCGCCACGATAGTCAGAAACTTGTTGAAGCAAGAAACCACAGCGTATGATGTGGGTGTCAAGAAAGCAAAACGTACGTGCCACGTGGCATCACAACGCATCTCCTAGAACGGAAGTGGGATGATGTGTTGCTGCACCAGGAAGTCGTAGATGCAACCTGAGCGCACCAAGTCGAGCCCAGAGGAAACGCGCACGTCGTAGGTGGTGATGGAGCCGGTGTGAGACTTGTCCACCATCTCCTGCTTTACGCGCAGGAAGAGCGCCGGCGGAATGTGGCTCTCACTGCACAAACTGGCCTCCTCGGCGGAGAGTGCGAGAAAGCCGCGCATGTTGCGCACGTCAAGGAGGCCGCCGAACTTCATCTCCACTGGCTGCTCCACCACAGGGGGCTCCTGAGGGCGGACACTTTCCATATGCTGTTCCACTTGCTTCTCAGTCGCCGTCTTGATCCCCAGCAGACGCCGAAGTCCCACCATCCAAGCCTCGCAGTCTGTGTCGGAGTAGCAAACCACCTCGAGCGACTTGCCGCCGCGTAGCAGCAGCGCAAACGCGCGGTAATTGTTGAGGCCGATGTTCGCAGGCGTGATGCTCTGCGTTATGTCATTGCGGTATGTGCCGTTGTCCGTGACCGCCTCGGCGCGCGCTTTGGCGAGCTGGCTCTCGGAGCTGAAGGACACGAAGGATTCGGTGTAGACGCCGAGCACCACCTTGCGGATGTCGCGCAGCCAGATAGTCACTGGCGGCTTGCGTCGGTTGATCGGGGCACCCTGGCCATCAAGTTCGCATGAGTGGATGCGACTTCCATCATCGGAGATGAAGTAAAAGCGGCAGCGCACATGATTCTTGCTGGACACCTTCATCATCTTCACGCCGTTGCGCAGGTACGTGAGCACCTGCTCGACCAGCGAGCTGAGGTGCTGCTCCTTCTTCGCGGCATCCTGCATGTTCTCCTTCTTCTTTGCGTGCGCCACTTCGAGCACGCGGTTGCGGTACGCCATGAGGCCCTTCTCCAGCTTCTCCTTGCGCGCCTTCTCCTCATCGATCTTCATCAGGTACGTCTTTTTCTCCTGCAAGAAGACTTCATCAAACTGGCGGCGGATGCTCTCTGTCTCCTCCGGGTTGACAGGGACGTCCTCGAGCGAGATGAGCTTTGGCAGGTACTCCTCAATGGTCTTGATGTCCTCAATCACGGCCTTCTCGGACGCCTCCTCTTTCGCCGAAACGGTCTCGCCGTTCTGCTTGCGCTCATCAGCCATGGTGCGGAGCTGCACCAGCACCTGCTGGTTAACTTCCTTGATCTGCTTAATCCATTGCTCACGTTGGTGGCGCCGCTCAGTCATGAGCGTCTTGCGCATCGCCTCCACGTTTCCGCGCTCGCGCAGGATGGCCTCGCGGCATTTGGTTTTGTCCAGCTTTGCCAAATCCAGCTGCTTCTGCTTGTTCAGGATGGCCGCCTGGCGCGCGCCCAGCTCCTCCTCCAACTGATTTGTCTCCTCACGGAGGCGAGACACGATGTCTTCCTCGCTGTACTTCTTGCGCCGGATCTTTTCGAGTGTCTGCTCGTACTCATGCGTCATGTTGTCACGCTCGAGCTGCAGCGACTCGTTTTCACGCTTCTTGGCCTCGAGCATCTTTTCGAGGGACGCCAGGGTGACGCCGCTGCTCGCCTCCTGATCCTTGATGGTCTTCTTGGCCTCCTCCATGGCCTTCTCCTGGATCATGGCGAGCTGCTTCTCGTGCGCCTCGTTGCGTTTCAGCTGGATGGCGTTGATGCGCTTCAGCTCCTCCTCCTTGATGTTCGCGATAGGCTTTGCGGACTCGCAGATGCACGGCTTGTAGTCGTACACCATGCGCGCCACCACCAGCTCATCGCGCAGCTCATTGATGTCCTGGTCGAGGCGCCACTTCTCCACTGGCAAGTCGCGCAGCATGGAGCCAATGCCGGAGGAGCCAAGCGTGTTGCAGATGCGCCGTATCATGGAAAGGTTGTGAAAACTCTCCTCCGCCCACTCGCCGTTCGTCCAGCAGTGAATCAGCATGACAGTGTTTGTGGGCCCGTTCAGGGCGCCGTTGGGGTTGCCCTTCTCGGCATTGTAGCAGCGGCGCATCAACTGGCTCAGCTTCGACTTGCCAAAGGGAATGCGCAGGCGGCTGCACTTGATGCTCGACACAATGCCCACAGCAGACAGCAAGATACGGTTTGTCTTCTCGAACGCCTCTTGCTGGGAAGAATCGAGGCCGCACAGCACCGGCCGCTCCGAGTCACCGAGAGCCACAAACGTCATCGAGTTGGCATCCTCGTAGTTGCTGTACTTCTCCTCAGATTCGTAGCGGAACAGCTGCAGCATGATCGTATCGCCCTTGTACGGTGGAAGCGCCTGGAGCTCGGCGGTGGGCTGCTTCTCTGGCAGCACGGACTCGAACTGCTTGTGGTAGTTCTGCACGATCTTGGAGAAGACGCCTCGCACATCCGATTCAGTCTTGACCCTGGAGCGCTCCACCATACGCACACGCGGGCCTTCCTTCACTGACTCCACAATCACGCCGAGTTCGTTTTCTGCCGAGATAAGATCCACAAGGTGTTCGTCCTGGCCAATAATGTAGCACGAAAGCGTGAAGATACCCTGGCCAGTGGTTACTGCATCTGAGATGACGCGCACCGCGTAGCCCTCCTCGGACTGTTGGCCGTACATCAGTTGACGCTTCGGGGTAGAGCGGACGCCGTAGCTGAACATGACCAGGTTCTGACGGTTCTTCACAAAGTCGGAGGCAGCAGAGGAGAGCATCTTTTTCTGGATTGCACCCGCATTCGGCCGCTCCAGCACATGCTCTACCGCAAAATTCGTGTCATTGCCGGGGAAGTTAGCCTCCTTCAGGGATGGGGGGCACATGAAGGAGACTCCGTTTGGGGAGGAGCGCAGCGCCACCGGATGATCCGAGGGCGACTTCAGGTCGTGAAGGCACACCGCGATATTGGCTTCCAGGCTCATGGTGTATGGTAAGAAAAGGATCACAGAAGAGAAAGAGGTACGTCCCTGAAGGGGAGGGCGGCGACACACAATGAAGCGTCAGAAAGAGAGGAGAAAATTATAACGTTCCCTAACGGTGAGAAAGAGACTTCTGCAGCGTGGTGGGTGATAATGTGCGATGTGGCGCCGACGTATAGAGTCAGAAAAAGTGGAAGAGAGAGAGGATAGACACATCGGAAGTGGAGCCTGGTGTATCGGCGAAGCTCTCGCCTGTCAAAGAACGATGGCGGGACGTATAAGCACCAGCAGTGCTGCTGCATCGCTATCCCACGGCAGCGCGACGCCGTGACTGGTGCAACAATAGAAGAGAGGAATAGAGAAAGGCAGCACCAGCAGCAGTACCATCATCAGCGACACAGAAAGAGGGAGATCATCTGTTGGGCAGACATCTCCTCTCCTGCGTTTTTTTTTTCGGAGAGGAGAAAGAGCGTGGAAGGCGAGCGCCAGGTGGGGGGAACAACGGTGAAGGAGCGAAAAAGAACACGAGAAGCGAGTCGGCGTGCCAACCATAGTCACAGCAGCGCCAGCAGAAGCAGCACCCAAGCTCTCCATCTTGCCGCCATAGGCATAGACGGCGAAAGAAGGCATAGAAACAAAGCCGAAGCCACGTGGCAGAGGGACACCGCAGCTAGCAGAGCACCTGAGGGCTCCACTTTGTGAGGTAGCGAAACAGCGCGCGAGCACAGACGCAGATGAGGACGGCCGCTACGGGGTACATCCAATGGCGATCGAACCCCAGCACCGTGAAGGCGCATCCTAGCCACAGAACGTACACAAAGTCGACCATAGGGAGCATCGACGGTGGAATGGCCCAGATGAGAAACAGGACGTAGCTCAGCTTTGCGTAGGAGGCCAAGGCTGCCTCCACGAACCACAGGTGTTCTCTGTGGCCGTAGCTGCGGTAGAAAAAGCGGCCGAGCCACGTGGCGATAGAGGCAACAAGCGCATTTTCTGTGAAGATAAAGATGAAGAGGTGGGGAATTGCTGATGGGTAGTTCATCAGCGGCAGAAAGGAGCTCTGAATTATGCGCACGAGCTGCAGCGATCGCACCTGGCGCTCTGGGGTATAGAGGGAACTATTCTCGAGGTCATCCGTGAAGAAGGGAATGGCCTTAAGCACGGTGAGGCTGTGCACCACGACCGCCTCCACCACGCAGCAGAGCACGAAGATGACGAGTTTTGTGTAGTAGTCAGTCTGGTTGAAGAGAACATGCGCCCACGCCCGGTGGCGCAGCAGAACCACATCAATCCAAATCTGTACATCACCGAATTCGTAGCAGATATCGCAGATGTGCCCGCACTCTCCGCACCGCTCCACTGTTTCGGTGTCCGGCTTGATGATGCGCGGAACACCGTGTCCACACTCGATGCACACCGGCATCTCCGGAGGAACCACACGCACGGAAAGAGGTGCAGGAGGAAAAGAGGCCGCACCACTGAAGTTAAACCTGGCGAAACAGCCGAAGACACACGGATGGAGAGAGGGCGAAGGGCCTCTGCCGCGATGCTTCTATACGCTTCTAGCGCATCCGCGACGCGTGAGTGTGTTGCAAACAGCACAGAGAGGAAGATTTAAAACAGAAAAGAGGGCAAGGGACGTCCACGAAGAGAAAGAAGGAGGGAGAATGAGTCGAAGAGGACCTCAGAGCGAGAAAGAGAGAGCGACAGAGAGTGCAAGCAGTGGAGCGAGCACACACACAAGCACGCATATTCGCTGTAGTCATGCTTCCCCTCTCTCAGCGTCTCATTCTACCACGAACAAGTCATGCTATATGCGCATGTGACGGCAGTTTGCCCACCTCTGTTGCACGACAGCTGCGTCACGGAACGCAGCCAAGCAGCACAGCCTGGTTACCTTCAGCCCAGTGCAAAGACACTGCATGCAGCGCAGGCAAGGTCCAGATTACGCTCAACACCACCGCAGCGCAGCAGACGCAGAAAAGCAGTAGGCGGATGCGTGTTTTTGTTGAATCTTCGACACGATTCGTCGCGAGCCGGTGCAAACGTGGTCGTGGTCGCGACGCTAGCCCAGAGCTGGCCGCCGGATACTGAGACTTCGCCAGCCGTACCCGAAGGCGGGCCGGAGGTTTTCGGCTTCCCCACAAAGAGTGTGGGGCACTGGACCCTGATACCGGCCTGTGGTGGCCGGCATCATCACGGAGGTGAACTCACACACAGAACCAAGTAGGGGTACTGCGGCTACAATCACGATGGCGACATCTGCATTGCCGTCACCTCATCTCCGTACATTGACGCTCATGACCAGTGCGCGTCAACTCCATTTGTGGCTTTGCATGTTCCTCGTTGATGTCTGAGTGGAGTGGCCACGGGACCAACCGGCACATCACCCGAGAAAGGCATCCAGAGAAAAGGCGAGAAAAAGATGCTCGACAATAAACATATACGGTAAGTGAAAAGGAAACCCCATGCGGAAGCAAGCGCGAAAACGTTCACGCAACGGCGCGCACGTATCGCCGCGCGGGTCGCGTTCTCTCGACGGGGAAGCCATACCTGCATTCTATATGAACATGCGAGATTGGCATGATGCTGAGAAGAATAGAGGGCACACTTAGCCAAAGTTTAAAAACTGTAGCACCCGTCCAGTGGCTCCGTCGTCCATGCTTGCTGTCTTCAGCTCCCACTTCGACAGCGTGCTCTCCCTTTTCGGCTCACCGGCTCACATCTGCACACGAAGAAGTCTTCTCTCACCCGCTGTGTTAAACGGAGCGCCGTAACCGTGCGATATCACTTGCTAAGAGAAGCCACAAGAAATAATGAAAAGATATCGGTTCTACAGAGCACACATTGAGTCATGCACGCACACAAGCACACGCGCAGAGCAGGAGAGACACCCGAGTGCACACATAGGTGGTGGTGGAGAGCAGGCGGCGCGCGCTAAGTAAAAAGAGAAAGAGGAGAAGCGACGGAGGGGAAGGTAAGAGAGGGGCGGCGTGCGTTCGGCTACGATAAAGAAGCCCTCATCGCCGCTCCAGTGTATACCGCACGCGAAGGTCAGTGCGATGACGCAGGGACTGAGAGATTCGCCAGCGTGTCCGTTTCGCTGCTGTGCAACGCGAGGTCAACACTGCACCCCCCGGGTCTGCCACAGGGCCCC
The DNA here is from genome assembly GCF_000002875.2 of Leishmania infantum JPCM5. Lineage (NCBI taxonomy): Eukaryota > Euglenozoa > Kinetoplastea > Trypanosomatida > Trypanosomatidae > Leishmania > Leishmania infantum. The sequence goes on along the minus strand of NC_009409.2, from coordinate 864,401 downwards.
TCCCCCTCGCATCGCGCGGTGCGGAGCAGCCGTAGACACGCGCGCCACAGCAACGCGCCGGCCCGGTCATCTCAGCACGGCCCCCGCCTCAAAGGCAACGCACCCGCCCGCATCCCAGGTCGCCTCGCAGCCGCCCCAGCCATGCTGGTTGCCACGTGGTGCACATCCCTCGTGGGGCGCCTGAGCCGCCCCGCACCACTAAGCAGCGAGGGCCGGGTGGGATACGTCCCAGCCACGTCGGCACACTCTGCCCGTCATATGGATGGCACACGCGTGTGCGGTGCTGCAGGTCGCTCCGGTGCAACGCCGTCCACCGTCGGACCGCCGACGTGAGTGGCGCTGAGTCTCTCCGACTCCCCAACGTCGCAGGCGCTTGGCCCTCTC
>NC_009409.2:826234-863916 GCF_000002875.2 Leishmania infantum JPCM5 | reverse complement strand
GGGCAGAGAAACAGGATTCAGAATGACTAGCCGCTGCAACCGAGAGGAAGGTGTGAAGTCGGATGACTGTGAGTGTGGCTGAGTGTAAGTCACAGTGGCAAGTGCGCGTGTGCCGGCGATAGCCGCTCTGGTGGCGATGTCGCGGAGAACGGAAAAGGGAGAAAGTATAAAAGGAGAAGGAGATTCGCCAGCGTGTCCGTTTCGCTGCTGTGCAACGCGAGGTCAACACTGCACCCCCCGGGTCTGCCACAGGGCCCCTCCCCCTCGCATCGCGCGGTGCGGAGCAGCCGTAGACACGCGCGCCACAGCAACGCGCCGGCCCGGTCATCTCAGCACGGCCCCCGCCTCAAAGGCAACGCACCCGCCCGCATCCCAGGTCGCCTCGCAGCCGCCCCAGCCATGCTGGTTGCCACGTGGTGCACATCCCTCGTGGGGCGCCTGAGCCGCCCCGCACCACTAAGCAGCGAGGGCCGGGTGGGATACGTCCCAGCCACGTCGGCACACTCTGCCCGTCATATGGATGGCACACGCGTGTGCGGTGCTGCAGGTCGCTCCGGTGCAACGCCGTCCACCGTCGGACCGCCGACGTGAGTGGCGCTGAGTCTCTCCGACTCCCCAACGTCGCAGGCGCTTGGCCCTCTCACCACGAGAAGGGGCTGTGCATTGGCCGGAATAGGGGAGGGGAGGGGCTGCCCGGCTTCGCCACGCACCGAGTGGGGAGAGGGAGTGGGTGCACAGAGCCCTGCGGCATGGCGCACGGAGGCGTGGGTCCCTCCCCCTTCCGCCGTTAGTGAGGGGGAAAGGGGGGAGGGAAAAAAAGAAAAGGCAAATGGGATCTTGAAAGGCGTGCGCACAAGAGCAGTCCGTCGTTCGCTGCCCTCTTGTGTACGGACGTGTCACTCGCTCGCCCTCGCAGTCTCTCTGCCCCTCCCCCTTCACGCCCTGACTCCATCCGAACAAACAAACGCGCACACAAGGTAACGCAAGCACCTCAACTACACGTGCGCCATCGAAGAGAAATGCGGCGCGTCATCCCACTGCCGCTGCGCCTGCCATTGTACAGACGCGAGGTGTAGGCTTCGGGAAGAGTGCGGTGCAGCACATTTGCGTGCACGCATGTCGGTGTGAGGATGGATGCTCCCTGTGACAACACGGCGTTCAAACTCCGGAAAGGAGATGGGGAACGGATCGGACTGCGCACGGTAGTCACATAAAAGGCATTTTTCAAAGCATACCAGCTTGCGTATGTGTGTCAGCCACCTCTTCGTCTCTTTTCATCCGCTGCAGCTGATGAGGAAGAGCCACAAGAGATGAACGGCGAAAGACATGCGCGCTCATGTATGCGCGTGTGTTGGTGCGCCACAGTGGGCGCGGCGCTCAGCCGTTCAGCGGTGATCAAAGGCACAGCGAGGGTGAGAGCTACGTCTCACCCTCGTCAGTGTACGCCCCACCGAGCGAGACGTTCTCGCGCACAACGCGCGCGGGGATGACGATGCTATCCAGCTTCGTGATCTTTGATGTGTCTTCGCGGACTACGACACCACCAAATTCGTCGTCGATCATCCATCCACAGAAAATGGGGAAGTACTTGCCTTCAAATTTCTTCAAGAAAAAACGCTTCTGATAGACGACGGCGGAGTCGAAAAACGTGCCAGTCGAGCACTCATTGGTGCGGTCTATCGACTGGCTCTGTAGCGCAGAGCAGGAGGCGGCAGGCGGCTTGATGGAGAAGAGCTGCGACGAGCTCTCACTGAGCATCTCTTGAGGAGCCGCGTTCAGCTCCGCCGCGTCAGTCACCGGGTCAAACATCATGATGTTCTGCCCAGCTCGACCGTTGATGGGCTTGGAGACGTAGTGGTGGGAGATGATGTCTTTTGTGGGTACAAAGTCCGCCGCGAGGAGGTGCTCGTGGTCAGGAGCCAGAGCGTGCATAAAGGGAAGAAGCGCCTTGCTCCCCGTTACAGCTTTCCAGAGCGGCTCGATGACGCAAATGTTGTTGTTGAGGAGAATGTCAGAGAGCGTCGGACTGCTGACCGAGTCTGTTGCACTGCACTGGCGGTGGTATTCTCTCAACACCGTGTCCCACGACCACGTCTTCCACACCAGAAGAACCTCGTCGCCGTCACTGTCAACTATGATGGGGTGGTCGCATGTCACGGAGAGCGGAGCGGCGTTGGCAGGAGCGCCGTCGCGGTAACGGAAGTCGATCAGCTTCACGCAAAGCTTCGTGCGGAAGCCGGCTTTCTCTGCAAAGTTCATCATGCACATGGCGGTGTAGCGCTCCTCGTCGTCGTCGTCGATCATGAAGTGAATCAGCTTGTGCTTGGGGCACACCTTCTCGTTCGACATCAAGCGCGCAAAGTGTGACACGCACTTGGCCCCCAAGAAGGAGCCGGTCGACATCCCCTGCGACACGCCGTAGTAGTTGGCCATCTTCTCTTGGGTGTTGCAGCACTCTAGCAGCGCGCCAGAGGAGTCGCAGTTGTACTCCAGCATTGCCACCTTGTTGCCGTCATAGCCGAAGTCAAAGCGGCCACTCATTGGCGGCATCATCTCCCACGAGCGACGCAGCAGCGGATGAATCTCTGGGGGTAGCCCAAAGTAGTGCTCCAAGAGATACGCCGAGTCTGCGTCATCGAGGACCTGGGCTGTGGCAGTCATGGCAATGCGGTGCAGCGAGTGAGCCGCTCGCCCGAGCCGGCACCAGATGTTGTAGTCGAGAAAGTAAAAAGCGCTGGGCACGTCACACTCCTTCGCCCTCGCGTCGTCGCCGACGTTGCCGCCAATCGCAAGGGAACGCTTCAGATAAAAGTCGCACCGCTCCTCTGGTTGAAGCCACGGTAACTCCACGTGTTTGGGGAAGGGCTGGCGCACGATGCAGCCCGGTCCGGTGACAATGAGGAACTTGTCGGCCAGGTCGCCATCGCGAAAGTCGTAGTAGGGGCAGTGCAGCGTCACCCACCCCAGCACCGGGTCCTCGTCTACGAACTCTACTGTGCCTGCGCTGCTGCGCTGCACTGGAATCTCCCGGCTGTACAGCATGCCCTGCGGCCACCGCTCAAAGCCCTGGTTCTGCTCCGCCACTCGCACCGCCTCCGGCAGCACCTCCGTCACAACCGCGACGTGGCCAAACGGCGTCTCCTCGCTCTGACCCCACACAATGATGTCCGACATCGCCGGCGCCGGGCCGTGTGATCTGTTGGCGATCCGCGTGAACTCCACCGGTGTGCCATCCTGCACGCGCACGAACGGCGTCTCCGCTCTCCACATATCCGCGGCGATTGGCATGGACGCCGTCCACACAGCCTTGCGGGACGCGAGGTAGCGGCGTGCAAACTCAACGCACTGCCATTTGACACCAAGCTTCTTGTACGGCACAGTCACCGGCGCCTTGCGGTCGAAGGAGCAGAGCGCCTGATAGAACGGTGTCACGGACTCGAGGTTGGTGAAATGGAACTCGTTCCCGTTGGATATGACGGGCACGCCATCTGGGGTGATGCCGATAACCTGGTCAAAGGGCACCAACTCAGTGCCGCGGTGGTGCGTGTGGTAGTGGTGGTCGCGTGGCAGAGACAGCATGAGCGTTTTTCGTAGCCGACGGCGGATCTCGGAGTGGAGCAGGTTGCCATTACGGCAGAAGAACTCTTAAGCAGCAGGGCTGGTGGAGGCACCGAGGGAGGTCGCAGGTCGAATTGAGAAGCGCAGAATTTTCGTAGTGCCGCTGAGAGGGCAGGCGATTCAGACGAGAAGACGGGGAGCGACCAAATGAGGCAGCAGCGCTCACAAAGAGACCACTGTAGCACACCGTCGGTGACGCCTGCGTGCGTCCATTCATGCGTGAGGAGCGTGTGCGTGGGCGTGTGTGTCAGCGCGCGGTACAAGCGAAGGAAACATCACAGGAAAGAGAAGACGAATGAAAACGAGGGCGCACCAGCACACCTCGTGGGAGGGCACGGTGGAGAAAGTGGGGTGTGCAGCGAGAAACAACGCGACAGAAAATGCGACGAACGCAAGCAGAGTGCGCCCCGAGCTTCTGTGCACAGCATGGGGAAAGCCAGAGAGAGGGATAGCGAAAACTATGGCCAGCAGCAGGAACACAGCTGCCGTCTCTGAAGGGAGCAAAGAGTAGGCGGAGCCGCGAGAAGGAGAGAGAGGTGTAAAGTGTGGCTGTGATAGTGCCGCAGGATATATGCATATATACACATGTATGCGTGGGTCCGCCGCCGTTCAGGGTGCGCATCTGCGCAAGCTCACGTGGGCTTTACGATGCACGCGCACACGTCGGCGTTGTGTGTGATCGAAGCCATCCGAGAGAATGCACTGCCTCCTGCGGGCTTCGTTTACGCTGCAGCGGCTATGCACGTGGTGTGTGGGGTGTGCGGCGGAAAAGAAACCGCAGAGCAAACGGGCGCGGAAGAAGTCACCAGACTCATCAGCTGATGTGTAGCGCATGAAGGCTGTCTTTTGCGGGTTCAGTTGCTTTTGCACCTCTCTCAGAAGAGCCACCGTTATCTCACGCATCTTCGTAGGGTCGCGAATCCCCCAGCTTCTACACATCGCTTGGCGGTTTTGTGTGTGTGTGTGTGTTTGCGGCAACAATCATCGCCAATTAACAATGCACCGCCACGTTTCCTCTCCCCTGCTCCTCCTCAGAGGAGCTTCCGGCCCTGCCACCAACGCGGAGTGGGGACGAGGCGTTGTACGAATGCGCAGCTGTGGGCAAACATCACTGCGTCTGTATCGCCGAGGAAACACCAGAGTGGCCAAGACATGGACGCACTTAAACAGGGAGAGCAACGGACACGCGCATGCATACACAGACATTCCAACCACCTTCCCAGAGATGAATCAGGTAGAAGACGTCGTGGGCGAAGGACAAAGACCTCTGGATGCAAAAAGTCGAACACAAAGATGTGAGGGGGTAGTGGATCACCTCAATGGCTCAAGAGACAGAGAAGAGAGAGGGCAGAGGTGCGGATCCCTAGACTGCGGCAGTGCGCAGCAAACGTTAAGAAGGGAACAGTCGACAGGAGCGAGTGGGGGATGAAAGACATGGCATGAAACATATCGCTATGCGCAGATGAGAAGAAAAACTCATGCCATGTCACGCCATGCCCCCTCCCCTCTCTCCGCCAGGCACACGGGCACATGTTAGAGGGACAGAAACGGAATGAGCTTAGACAGCGGGAAAGAAGAAGAGAGACAAGGAAACCGAACAGAGAATGAGGAGGGAGCAGCGCGCGCACAAATATTGATCTTTGGACTTTTTTGCGAGTGTGTGTGTGCCGAGGGGGAGGGGAGGGGAGGCGGCGGAATGGATGTGGCGGAAACGTTACTCGCTTTTGGCAGTGGAAAGAGGGAGATGGGAAAAGGGGTGTGGAAGCAGAGGCAGTGCAACTCCGTCGTAAGACTGCAGCAACCAGAGTGCGATACGCCGCTAGTGATTGCCCTCCAGGTGTGTTTCTCCCGCCCGCCCCCCCCCTCACACTGCCTTCGTCCAATTCCTTTCAAACAAAATCTCTCTCTTCTATCGGCTACTCGCTCAGAACGATTTCACGGTAGAACAGGTATCCGCCAACGGTGAAGTACACAGAGATGCACATAACCAGCAGTGCGCCAGCAAGGTCAGTCAAGCGGTCGGTAGTGTCCTTGGAGTAGATAACAGCTGCATTCCCGACGCACTTCTCGATCCAGAAACCGTCTTTCGGCATGCCTACTGCCTTGGCCTGTGCCGCCTTCATGGCTGCTGCTATCTTTGAGGCTTATGATACAGATGGCGTGCCGCGGTAATGGTCCGACTTCTTGAGCGAAAGCGCGCGTGTGCGCAAGGGCGGTACTATCCTCTCTCTTTCCCGTCTAATGCAGTGGACAGACGAATCGCCAAGCAGGCAGAGAGAGGGCGGCGGCGAGTGTGGGATGGGGAGCGCTCAGTAAGAACAGCAAAACACCCAAATCCAGCGGGTAAAGGCGCGGCCCGGCGAAGGTGAAGTAGATGACTGTAACAATTGCAGAGAGTAGAGAGGAAAGGAGGAAGGTAGGCAGCGACGGTAAAGATACTTGTGAAGCCACAGTTTTTCGTAATCACTCATTGTTGCGTGGAGGTGTTGGTGCGTGTAATGCACAAGGTCGAATGTATCGGTAAATGGGAGAACCCGAACACGGGTGTGAGTGCGAGTGGGCGCGGGTCGGGGGTCGTGTGAGGGTAAGAGGCGCATGGAGGGAGACGGTGGTGAAACGTACATCCAAAGAAAAGGAGAGAAGAAGCGGGGGTGCAGAAGGGGTGGCATAGAAACGGAGAATGGTGCACAGCCTCAGCAAACGGTTTCAAGGCGCGCCAAGTAGCAATGTGAGGCATCATCTTGGTCACCCTCGCTCGTTCGTGGCGCGGTCCGGAGAGAGCCTGCCGTACCTTTGACAAGGACGAGAGCTGCGGACACGCAGCAACCACTGTCAAGGAGCCGAAACACTAGAAGCAGGTAACGGTTGGCCACGGCACAGCGGCACAAACCATGGGCAGGGCAACGTGCGTGGAGGAGAGAGAAAAACGTGGTGTGCTCATGCTTCAGCTCCTTTCCTTGCATTTTCCGCTCTCCGCATCTCCTGTGTGTGTGTGCGCGTTTGCTCGCGCATTGGACTTTGTGTTCGTGGGACGCGCTCAATTCAGGCACCCTCATACCGATGCGCGCATACAGACAAGCTCACGCCAAAGAGAACAACGCCGACTCTTACACTCGTCTATAACGCGCATTTCTGAATGAGGTGCTCGGGGAGGGGAAGGGCAGCCGCACAGCTCGAAAGAAATCGGCGGGTAGAAAGTGGTGGTGCATCTATTGTGTACCTGCGGGACTGTGTGTGTGTCAGTGCGTGGCTCCACGAAAGGAAGCGGCGCGGCGGAAAGTGGCCAAACAAGAAGGCGGTGTGCTCTAAGAGAAGAGAGAAGCGGTGAAAAGAGGGCGGAGGGACCTCACTTTGGCGGGGTGAAGGTCCGCCTGCCTTTGCTTCGCCTGAGGCTTACCCGCTCGCCTCCGTCAACGGCACGTGACGTCCTCTAGCCAGATGGCCAAGCAGCGGTGCCTGTCTCCACATCCCCACCCCCCACACACACGGTGACCATCAGCTCTATTACTGGTTAATGGTCATTTCACGGTAGAAGGCATAGCCGGCCCATGTGAAGTACACCGTGATGCAGGTGACTAGAAAAGCCCCGATCATGTCCGTCATCTTCTCCGACGCGCTAGCAGAAAAGAGGCGCTTGGAAAAGCATGCCGAGACAGGTTGATGCGAGGAGGCGCTGACACTCGTTGGCGGAGCCGCAGCATCATTGGATGCGCGCCTTTCCCGAGCGCGCGCAATGGCCTCGTCGATCAGCCGCTGCACAGCCACCGGATCCGGCGGTGGCAGCGACGGGCTCTTGGCTGGTGCACGACCAGACGGACGCGGAGACGACTTCCCTGAGGACTGCGAAGCAGACCGCGACTTGGAGCGAGAGGCATTTTTTCGGCGCGGCGGCATGGCAGAAACGGCGCAGAGAGGACGAAGAGAGAAAGAGGAGCACTGATTCAAGTGGGCGGGAAATTGAGAGAGAGATCACGCGCGACTGCTGCTGACAACGAGTGTGTGTGTGGGTTCAAACAACGAAGCGCCGGAGGGGGTAAACAAAGACATTCCAGCAGCCACAGAGAGAGACACAAAGAGGCAGAGAGAGAGATGAGGCAAAGGAAGTGGAACGTAAAAAAAAACACGACAGGGACGGAGGAAGAGGAGTATGAGAGACTGTCCCCGAGTCACTCCAGCTGCACAACGGTAGAAACCTGCGCGGTGTGGGCGGAGAACGGAGCTCGAGGTAGCTCTTCACACTTCACCTCCATCCTCGTAACTGCTGCCTTCTGGCGAAGGCACTGTGTCAAGCCTGTGTTGTGTACTGGTGCAGCACTCAAGAGAGCGAGAGAAGAGCGCCCCACGCACACGAGGGGAGAACACGACGCGAAGCGGGGTGCAGGCACGAGAGGCGCGCGGGTCCTTGATGCTCCTTTCTGCGGTTGAAAAAGTGCTCGGAGAGTTGCGATCTCCATGGCCGTCTACTTGCGGCTGTGCCTGATGGATACGTTTGTTTTCATCTGCGCATCTGGGTGGCGATGTCCTTGAGATGAGGGCGAACACCAGCTTCGAGTCGAAACAGGGTAGAGGAGGGAGGGAGAGAACACCGGAGAGAGGCCGATGAGGACGGAGAGGAGAGACGAGCAGATTCCAAGAACAACGGAAGCGGCGCTCGCATTTTGAAACGAAGCGCCTGCACGAAACCGCACACACACGCACACACGACGGAGAGAGAGAGAGAGAAGACCTCGTGCGATGAAAGAGAGAATCGCGACAAGCACACTAATCCAACGTCGAGATCAGTTCGAGCAGCTTCGGCAAGTATAGTTTTGTGCCGCCTAGTACCGGAAACTCGTGCAGGATACCCTTCTCCTTGTAAAAGCGCAGGAGTGGCGTTGCGACGGCGCTGTACGCATCCTGGCGCGTTGTCACGACATCGATGTCATCGTCCTTTCGGGTGATGAGAGGTTTTGTGCAGCCGCACTTGTCGCACACGCCATCCAGCTTGGGCTTGAGGGGGTCCATCTTGATCCCTCCCTCGTCGATAGAGGCCAGGTTGTACACAAACCCGCAGTCCGGGCAAGATCGGCGCGACGAGAGCTTCTTGATGATCACGTTACGCGGTTGAGTGAGGTTGATGACGTGGTCGATCTTGATCTCCCCTGACGACCACAGTGCTGTTGCCTGCGAGATGTTGCGCGGGTACCCGTCCAAAATGTACCCGTTTGGTCGCTCCTTGTCCGCCGACAGCGACGCTATGTGCTGCGCCACCATCTTTGTGATGATCTCATCGGGAACAAAGACGCCCTTCTCAATCAGCTCCTTCACCTGCTTGCCGATCGCCGTGCCCTCAGCAACCTCCTTCCGCAGAAGGTCTCCGCTGGAGACGGCGTGGCAGCCCAGCGACACGGCCGCGCGACCGGAATAAGTCCCCTTCCCCACACCCGGCGCACCTACGAACAACAGCCGCAGGAACTTGCTCGGCATGTAGAGAAGGCCGTCCGCAGCTGCGCGCAAGCAAAAGACAACAGCATACAGCCCTGTGTGCGCGTAGTGCAGCTCGACCCTGAAGTCTATGCACCGCAGTAACTACGTAGGCTGGCGCCTGTGGCGGTTGTGGCGGAAAGGAAGGCGCTCGTTGTTGCTGATGCGCCGAATCTGAAAGAGAAGGGGAGACAAAGACCTTGTAGTCTAATGACAAGGAGAGTAGGGAGAGGGAGAGAGATGACCACTCACCACGATATCGATTGTATAGCGCCGCTTGACGGTGGGCATGGGCGAGAAGACGACCACACCACCACGAGCAGTAAGTGCGGCAGAGGAAGTGGAGGTGGATCGCAGTAGACGTCGGTAGGTTGAAGTACAATGGGAGAAGAGGTCCGCCCACCGTGCTTGTCGACGTGACACGAAGAAGTGTCTTCTCCCCTTTCCCTTCCCCTAACTATGGATAGGTGACGCAGCCAGACAGCAAGTGGAGCAGACAAGGAGCCGAATGGCACTCCCCTTTCAGAGCCTTGCGAGTGTGCTTGCATGGAAACATAAAAACAAGCGCAATCTCCCCTCCCCCTAATGCGTGAGACTATGTCGCGTGGGAGAGCGCTGCCTCTGCGCGCATAGAGCAGCTGCATGTACACACACACGTGTCGACTACCCCTCGTTGCAGGAAAGAGATACGTATTCGAAACCACTTGTCTTCGTTGCACCCGTGCATGCATGCATGTCTTCGAGTGGGTGTAGTCTCCTCAAGCTCAATGATTGGCGGGTGCCTCCTCTCTTACACCTCTCAGCCTCGCGGTGGCTGTTCGAACTTTGGCGGCCTTTATTTCGCTCTTGCGTCGAAATTCGGCTTAGGGGATCCGAGAACGATGACCACCAGAGATTTAATAAACAACAGCAACGCGTTACTCGGCAGGCTCGCTCGTGGGTGCGCATCAGCGAGTGAGCTGCCGCGCACGTCGGAGGGGAGGGCAAGGAAAAACGACGGACGAGCGGAGAAGCGCTCCTTCTCCTTCAGTGACTACCGCCGCCGCAGTAGCCTCCACCTCCTTCCTTGCACAACGCACACCACTGTACCAAGGGACAAGGGCACCTTCGCGCTCCGCACATGTCAGAGAGAGAGAGGAGGAGGGCGGCCTCCCATGCAGCCACCCTCTTCTACCCCCGGAGACACGCACTCGCGATGGCGCACATCCACTTCATTAGCCACATTAAAGCTGATGCAACCCTCCGATGCGTGCACAAACCAACGCACTCACAGGGACGCGCACCGCCACTGATGTAGCCGTAGGCCTAAATCTTCTTGACCCTCTCCTTTGCAACCGTCTTGACCCGCCTGCCCCCCAGTGGGGCGGCTGCTGAGGTGGCCGTCGGCACCTTTGTCTTCTTCCTCTTGTCGGCTGGGGTGAGCGCTGCGGCTTTCTGGCTGCCGTGTTCACGTTTGGGGCATTTTTCCGGGGCCGCGGCATACTTCTCCACTTCCCCCGCTGCGTCCTCACGCTCTCGCTTGCCATGTGCGGGAGCCAGCTTGGACAACGCCTGCTCCTCATCCGCGGAAAGCTGAATGGCGGCCTTGTAGAGTGGCTCGTGCTGTACCACGTGCAGAACTTCGCGTGCAATGAGTGCCGCGTGGTGGCGGTTCAGCTTGGCGCTGTTGGCTTCGTCGGTGACATACCGCAGAAATGCCTTGACGAGCATCGGCAGCGCTGCGAGGTGGGACGTGGCAGCAGGCTTGCTGCAAATCTCTACAGTCTCGGGCACAAATGTTGGCGTGAGCCACGTGTGGTGGTTCCACTCCTTATTCTCCATAGAGAAGAGGTTGTGCTCCTGCCAGTTGGGAAGCAAGAACCTCCACTTGCGCTCCTCGTGAGGGGTGAGCAGGTGCATAAGGATTTGGTAGCCATAAGGGCTGTTGACTACCTGCCCAATGTGCTCCGCTAGGTCGCTCGCAACGTATTTCCTCAGCATCTGCGCGTCGTACAGGAGATCAAACAGGCGAGCGATGACCGGTGCTGCGTACTTGCTGGTGCAGAGCTCCCCCAGCTGAGCGTTGAAGCTGTGAAGCACTTCCTTGCGCTTCTTTGGCTCTGTCAAGGAGAAGGCGAGGGAGGCAAGAGGGGCGCCTTCCCGGGTGACCGAAATAGCGGTAATGTGTGGACGCAGCGTGTCGCACAGCTCGCTCACCTCATCACGCGTGCCGCACCTTACGTAGGTGCCAACGAGCCGCTGCACAAACGGGTACCCAATCGCCTCCTTCTGTGACACCAGTTTGTCGCTGAGGTCAAAAAGGCGACTGAGAAGGCGACGCTGAAGTGACGGGTTCTGCTTCAAGACCGCCTCCACCTCCGGGTACCCCGGCCACCGCTTCATCACTGCCACGTTGTCTTTAAACACAGCTAACAAGAGGAGGCTGCGGTCCGCAGGGCTGCACCACCGACTGCTGTATACAGAGTGGAGCACCTCGATACCGAACTTGTGCGCTACAAGCTGTGGCACGGACGGTATCACGTGCGTCATTAACTTACTGTAGGCCTCGTGTGGAGCGTGGCGTACCAACGCGCAAACCACGAAATGCGCGTAGGCGTCCGTCGCGTAGGTGGAAAAGTCTTTCGAGACCCACTTCAAGAGCCTGTTGACCTGCTCCGCCGAGCCGTACTTGATCATTGACTGCACCACACGGCTCACGCTCGGTGTACGCACGAGGTTCGCGAACTTGGGCTCGATGAGATGCATGAGCTTGTCCACCATGGGGTACTTGTGCGCATATGCGGTCTTCTTGCTGGAAGGCATGGCAGCTTGCTCCTCCGTGCGCTCCTCGATCGTGCGCAGCTTCTCCCATAGGCGCAAAATCTCGCCATGCGCCGACGACATCTTCAGTGCATGCTTTTCAGCCGCATCGAGTACGCGCCCCTCCTTCTTCTTGATGAGGGCGATCTTCGCCAATCGATCTGACTGAGGAAGCTTGCTGAGGCGCTCCTCTCGCGCCTCCTGCTTCTTCGCATTCGTACGGCCCATAGCTGATCACGGCGCGCCCACTTACAGACACGGGGCAGAGAAACAGGATTCAGAATGACTAGCCGCTGCAACCGAGAGGAAGGTGTGAAGTCGGATGACTGTGAGTGTGGCTGAGTGTAAGTCACAGTGGCAAGTGCGCGTGTGCCGGCGATAGCCGCTCTGGTGGCGATGTCGCGGAGAACGGAAAAGGGAGAAAGTATAAAAGGAGAAGGAGATTCGCCAGCGTGTCCGTTTCGCTGCTGTGCAACGCGAGGTCAACACTGCACCCCCCGGGTCTGCCACAGGGCCCCTCCCCCTCGCATCGCGCGGTGCGGAGCAGCCGTAGACACGCGCGCCACAGCAACGCGCCGGCCCGGTCATCTCAGCACGGCCCCCGCCTCAAAGGCAACGCACCCGCCCGCATCCCAGGTCGCCTCGCAGCCGCCCCAGCCATGCTGGTTGCCACGTGGTGCACATCCCTCGTGGGGCGCCTGAGCCGCCCCGCACCACTAAGCAGCGAGGGCCGGGTGGGATACGTCCCAGCCACGTCGGCACACTCTGCCCGTCATATGGATGGCACACGCGTGTGCGGTGCTGCAGGTCGCTCCGGTGCAACGCCGTCCACCGTCGGACCGCCGACGTGAGTGGCGCTGAGTCTCTCCGACTCCCCAACGTCGCAGGCGCTTGGCCCTCTCACCACGAGAAGGGGCTGTGCATTGGCCGGAATAGGGGAGGGGAGGGGCTGCCCGGCTTCGCCACGCACCGAGTGGGGAGAGGGAGTGGGTGCACAGAGCCCTGCGGCATGGCGCACGGAGGCGTGGGTCCCTCCCCCTTCCGCCGTTAGTGAGGGGGAAAGGGGGGAGAGAGCGAGAGGAACAAGGGTGCCCGAGTTGAGCCACATTTTCGATTTTCCGTGAAGCCGCTGCACACGCAGCCCTGTCAGTCGCCGTCAGCTTGCGCCGAGCGTGGTTCATTACGTGTGCGGACGCTACTGCTTGTGTGCATCAAATCTGCGGCAGCCGCGTTGTCAGCCTCTGGGACAGCGCTGAAGTGGGGAAAATGGAAGAGAGAATGGGGGAGAGTGCACGCGTGTGGACAGGTGCGCGCGGCAGCAGAGGAAGCTGGATGGCCTCCAAGTGAGAGGCGAAGAGAATTCCTCTGACAAAGACAGGCATTACCCCCTGGCCCTCCTCCTATCTCCGCCTCTCCACGCAGAACACACAGCGCCTCTTTCGCGGTGGCCAGAAACCGCCAGAGAACCCACACACATGCAGGTGCACGTGGGCACTTTTTACTCTCTAGCGGGGCTGCACTTTCGGCCTACCTCGCTGGCCGTGGGCACACCTCTCCAGAGTTTTGCGGACTTGCTTGATGCGCCTGCGTAGCTCATGCAACGCAGCGCACTCGCGGTGCGCCACTGATACGTGATGCTGAAAGAGCCGCTCCTGTCGGTCTACCGTCTGTGCTTCCTCCAACAGCACGTCCAGATTGTCCTCTAGTGCAACGTAAGCGGCGTGCACCGCAGCCTGGCAGGTCGCCAGCGCGTCGTTGAGGCTGATCAACTCCTCATAGTTCCTCTTGAGTACAGCACTGGCTGGAACCACGAACGTCGACTTTCCATCGCTTCGCGTACGCTCGATCCACTTCGCATGACAGCTGTATGAGCTATTCGGCCGCGCCGCGGTCACGGCCGCCAATGTTGTCTTCATCTCCGCCACACTGCTTTTGAGAAGTCTCTCGTACCCGCGCCACTCCTGAACCGCCGCGTGGATATCGCCGGCGGTGAGAGTACCAACAAGGCGCGCCGTGCTGTCATCGCCGCACGCAAGGGTCTCCCCATCGAATGTCGGTGATGCCACGCTCTTGTCAGGCTTCGGCCTCTTGAAGGTGCGTTCAACGTGGGTATCCTCGAGTGTGGCCGCGTCGCGCAAGAAGACATCTGCCCCTGCTCCAACAGCCGCCGCAAAAATCGTCAGGAGCTGCTGCGATGGAGGTGAAGACAACTGAGAGGAAGACGAGTTGGAGTCTAGCCAGCTCAGTAGTTGGTGTATCACGCCCACTACGCTCACATCGTGCGCATCAGAGCTGTTTGCAGCGATCTCGTAGGCATAGGCGTCAATAGGGTCGGACGCTGGCATCCGCAGCGACGGCGCTTCGGAAAATACTGCCGCATCGTCGTCCGCTGTGGCCGGTACTTCCGGTGGGGACGCGGATGAGCCACCCCCGAAAGGACGAGGCAGGTCGCGCCGCCGGACTCCGATGTGATCGAGAGTGGATAGGACGGTGTCTTCCATCCGCCGCAGATCAAAGAGAAACGATAGCAGCGGATCAACGACGGCTGCAGGAGCACCATAGCGTAAGCCGTGACGCTTGGCATCGCGGTTAGGCGTCATCTGCGATTTGCAGTGACGATTCTACGCGAGAATTGCGTGTGCGTGTGTGTGTGTGTGTGTGCCTCTTAGAGCCTGCCGGGCGACGTCTTGGACGCCGACAGCTTGGGAGGCACTTTGTATCTGTGCACCACGGCCCACTCAAGGTCCCTCAACAAGTGTGAGGCAGAAGCACCGTTGCTTCCGCTTCCGCCGCCTCAGCGTCTGTCTGTCTGCATGTGTGCGTGCGCGTGTGGGTTTGTGTTGGTATGGGCCGTCCGTGAGGGAGGTGAGAGGGTGCGCATGTTAGTGTGTGTGTGCGAGACAATAAAGGAGAACAGCGGTTCAAGGACACGTTAGTATTAAGAAAACAAGGGAGAAGGAGGCGGGCATCGAAAGCACACGGGGCTAACATGCACAACAACATGAGTGGAAAGGTAGCCGAGAAGGTGCAAGAGATGGGACACCGTCACCGACTCCGTGGCAACCCAGACCCTCTTGAGAGGCGGCGCCCCGTTGAAAGATGGAAAGCGGCTGTCCTTTAGACAAAGCTGTGCGACCCTCGATAAGGCGGGTGGAACCAGTGTGTACGGGTGCCCGTCTGGGCGGGTGGCTGTCGACGCGCGCTGCATTCGAGAGCTGTTTCGCCTCTGTCCTCCACATACACACACGCAAACACATACATGCATATTTGCATGCCTACGCGAACAGAAAGGCGCATGTGAACACCCAAAGAGCCGTGCACACATGACAACGCGCTTCATAACCCGCTCTCGATCTCGAGGAAAACTCTTCTAAAAGAGAAACCGAGTCGCATGATCTCTCTCTCCTCCTTACAACGCAGGCGCCCGCCTGCACAGGCAAAGGCCTCAAACACACGCGCACGCCAAAGAAGAGAAAAACGGACAAACACTCAAGTATCTACACACGCTATAAACGCGGCGGGGCGCGGGTGTCACACACGCGCAGAGACAGACAAGCACGCTGATGCACATTCTCCTCTCACTCAAGAGCCAAAGGCACGGAGACCACAACACTCTCACACACCCTGAGAGCACACAGTCGTCCATGTTCGTGCAGTTCAAAAAAGAACTGCAAACCCAAAGAGGCAAAAAAAAAAAACGAAATCAAGCAAGCCAAAAGAAGAGGGCAGTCGCACGAAACGAGTGTGGGAGAAAGACCTTCGCTTGCGATTCGGGTGTGCAGCCGTTGCGGCACCCGCACGCGCATCGCATCCGGTCGCGTACCTCCTCTGTCCACCCACATGCCGCCTTGTGGGCCTGTCCACCCGAGACACACGCACACATGTCTGTGGCAAGGCAGTCGAGCCCCAAATATATATATGTATACGGGCGGATGTCACACCCAGCGACACGCATGGCGGT
Organism: Leishmania infantum JPCM5; assembly: GCF_000002875.2. Classification (NCBI taxonomy): domain Eukaryota; phylum Euglenozoa; class Kinetoplastea; order Trypanosomatida; family Trypanosomatidae; genus Leishmania; species Leishmania infantum. The sequence continues at coordinate 848,075 of NC_009409.2, read as the reverse complement.
ATTGCTGAGTACGCAAGTGTACAGTGTGAGCAAGGGGAGGCACGACTCAGCAGGAGACGAAGCGGGGGGAGGGGGGAATGACACTGCTAGCGGCAGTGAATGAAGAAAAGAAAGGCAAGACGAAAAGAGAGTAAGTGAGGTTGATAGGCAAACAGACGCGGTAGTCCGACGAGCCTTGGCGAGAGAGCTGTTTCCAAGGCTCGAACCCAGACACAGTCACATACACATAAAACAGCGCACGTGAACCTGCTCGCCCCTACACAACTCCACGCCGATGGATGCGGTGAAAAGGACAACTAGGAGGTGGAGATGGTGAGAGGAGGGGTGTGCATGTGTGCGAATGGCGGAGAGGAAGGGCAGGGAAGAACACGAGGAGCCAGTTCAAGAATGCCGAACAAAGAAAAACAGAACAGAAAACGAACAACTCACAACAAGACTTTGGCGGCGTATGGAAGGCGGGTGGGTAGATGGGAAGCACAAGGAAACGGAGGGAACCGGGGGAAGAAGGGGTTTGGTAGATCCACAAGAGAAGACGAAAACATCAAAAAGTAGAGGGGCACCAGCCAGCATCGCACGATCGCGTACCTCTCTCTCGTAGTGCCCCCGCCGGTGAGGAAAGAGCGAGAGAGGGGCGGTGTGCTACGCACATATTGGCTGCGTCCGCACCGGGCGCAGCCACAGAAAGAGAGAGATCACATTTCAGCGGTGGCACTCATACATGGGAAGACCGACGCACAGAGAGACACACGCGGGCCACGCTGCAACGAGAAGTGTGCCGATAGCAGCGAGTAAGAGATCCGGAAGGGCATGGGCACGTGTAAGCAAAACAGCAAGATGACGACGGCGGCAGGTGTAGAGCGAGCAAAAGGGAGAAAAGGTGAAGAGATAATAATCTAAGCAAACACACGCACACGCGCCCACACAGAGAGGGAGAGGGAGAGGGAGGGAGAGAAGGGAAGGAAAGGGAAGGGAAGGAAGGCGAGAGGGGGTTGTGGCCGTTGACGTCGGACGTGTGCTTAGTGGAGGGAGCGCGCGTGTATGAGGGAGAGACTGGTGGTGCACGGATAAAGAATGGCCCAACACTCCCTTTCACAAGTCTTCGTGCGCATGATAACGATTCGCTGCTGTGTATGCGCGTCTATGCGAAAATCTTCGCCGGCGTGGGGGGCCATTCAGGCAGTCGTTGGCTGTATCGTCACACTCATGCACACGCGCGCTCAGGCATGTGAAGACATGCGAAGACAACTTGGCGCCACCCTCCACACCGTGCGTGCGCACAACGATTCCGCTTGTGTGATATCGTCCTGGGTATGCGGGTGTGTGGGAGCGCGTCTCTGTGTGCTTGCCTGGATTGTAGAGTACATGGCTTCTTCTTGTCTTCATGCAGAAAACGAAGGAGTGAGGGAGAGGGGGAGGGGCGTGCGTGTGAAAGACAAACACACGCACGCCAAACGCAAGGGAGACACCACCCAACGCTAAGTTGACGGAAACGAAAGCGTAAACAAACGAAAACGCGTCTTCGGTTGTATTTCCGTTTTAAGGATTCCTTTCCTGTGCCCTCCCGTCCTTTGGCGACGCAGCAGCCCGCGTTCGCAGGTTCGCGCATGCTCTGGCCGCGTCAGCTGTTGTTCAGGTGGCTGTCCGCCGTGCAGGAGAAGCCGCCAAACAGCCTCTGCTGGCCATCGTTGAGCTGCGAGCTCTGTGCCGGCGTATTCACGACTTGGTGCGGGTTCTTCAAAGAGGTCGAGGGGCCAGCGCTGACATTTTTGCGCGCAGCCAGCATCTCCTCCACCGACGGCAGTGGGGTCCACCGCGGTGGGGCAACCTTTCGCTGCGCCACCTCCTCAAAGCTGATCCCCGTCCAGTAGGGGTGCTGCTTCACCTCAGGGCCCTTGATGCGACGGTTGGGGTCCTTCATGAGCAAACGGCTGATCAGGTCTTTGGCTTCCGGCGACACCGTCACGCCACTGGGGAAAGAGAGGTCTGAGTACAAGATGTTGTCGAATACCTCCGTCATGCTGCGGCCATTGAAGGGAGTGCGACCGCACAGCATGCGGTACAGCAGAATGCCGAAGGACCAGAAGTCCACTGCATTGGTGTACTCACGTTGGCGCAGCACGTCAGGCGCCACGTAGAACGGCGACCCGACGAACGAGTTGGCGCGCAGGTCCTTGTCGGACACGTCCTGGCCGTCCTTGTGGAAATCCTTGGACAGGCCGAAGTCCGCAAGAGCGCAGTGACCCTCACCATCCAGCAGAATGTTCTCTGGCTTCAGATCTCGATATATGACACTGTGCTCGTGCAGGCACATAATGGCCAAGAGGATTTCGGCACCGTACAGCTGCGCCGTTGCCGGGTCGAGCTGCTTCTTCGGGACGGAGTTCATGTACTTGTCGAGGTCACCACCAGGCATGTAGTCCATGACGAAGAACAGCTTGTGCTCCGACTGGAAGGTCCAGTACAGTTTCAGCAAGTAGGGGTGGTTCAGGCGAGTCAGCACGTTGCGCTCCGTAAAGACGTCCTGCACTCGCTTGTGGTCCAGCAGGCCCTGCTTGTTGATCACCTTCATGGCGTAGTACTTGTTCGTCGAGAGGCGACGGCACAGCACCACATAGGCAAAGGAGCCCTTGCCGAGGACGTCGAGGGTCTCGAAGTCGTCTTTGGTCAGCTTCTCCTGCGGCGGCTCAGGGGTTTCCACACGCTTGTTCTCCAAGGTAGGCGTCGACTCGGACTTCTTATCATCCTCCTTGTCCTTCTTGTCCTTCTTCTTGAAGAGTTTCATGAACATTTTGACGGGGTGAGGGTGCTTGAGGTGTGCACAAGGGAGATGTGTCGTCGCTGAGAGCGAGAGAGAGGAGGCGTGTATGCGCTTGTGCACAGAGACGGCAGCCAAGAGGAGAAAACAAGAAAAACGGTAAAGCTTGCCGGCTTAAGCGCAGGTGAGGGGGAGCGGTCGGCGGTGGCCTGATGGAGGACACCTCACACAGATAGACGGAGGGAGGGGGGCGGTGCGTGTGCGTGAGTGGGTAAGTGAGTGTGAGGATGCGAGCCCGTGCCACGCCCGAACACTTCACGCACAAGAAACGCACAGCGGAAAAGAGGCTAACAAAGCGAGCGGAGGAACGACGACGGGAAGCAAGCCGACGCAGCAGAAGAGACGGACAACTACGGCACAGGAGGCAGTGGGGGGTGGGGGGTGAGGGACCGCTCGCTAATATGCGTGTGTGGGTGTGTGTATGTGCGCTACGCGGAAGACAGCAAAGAGACAAGCGGATGCTTTTTGTTTCTTCTCACGTTAGTCAGTACCCGAAACGGTTGTGTTAGCGAGAGTGATGCGGAGGAAGCACGCACGTACGCGCCGGCGGGTAAGTGCGAAGGAGAGCGGAAGCCACAAACGCACACGCAGAGAAAGAGAGACTGTAATAGGATGTAAGCGTATGCTTTGTTGTACAGCCGTGTCTCTACGAGGATGGCGTTGGCGGTGACTTGGAGGGAATATGCGGGCGCGTTGTACTGACGAGGATGGCGTTTAGGCACCTCTTTTCGCTGATGTTGGTCTGCTTGATGCCTGGCGCTCTCTCCCGGGTGGGCGTTTGGTCTTCTGCTAGGCGTAGCGAAAGAGAGAAAACAAAGGGCGCTTGTTTAAGTGAAGGGGGAGCGCGAGTGGCTGAGGCTGCTGAGTGAAGCAGACGTCTGCAGTGTGTGATGGTGCGTCTGTGCCGGGCACTGGGGGGGGGGAGAAAGAGGACGGCCAAGCGCGCACAACTGGTTGTTATCCACTAGAGGAGGGGTGAGAGGGCGGTGACACGGCAGGGCCAGCGGAAGAGCGCACAACTGGGTGTATACAGACTGCTAAACAGAGACAGCAAAAAGGCAGAAAGGCTAGGAAATATATATATATATATGTGTGTGTGTGCGTGCGTGCGGGAGACGCACCCACACCAAGACACACAAAACAAACAAAGCGAGAGAGGGAAAGGGAGGGAGGAACAATGAAGAAACAACGGAAGCGAAAGGCACAACGATGTCGAGGGCGGGCGGTGGAGAAAAAGAAAAGGCAGCGGGTGTTGGGCGGTGTAGAGGGAAGAGACTCGTTCTGCTTGGTGGCCGAGGGGAGAGTGAAGAGGACTAAGTACAGAGGAAGTGCACACAGCTCTACGTTGTGTGACAGGGAGAGAAAGGCGTGGGCGCAGAGACACACACAAACGGCGGAAGCGGGACGAGAGAGAGAGAGAGGGGGGCCACGACGGGGGTGAGTCGATGTGGATAGAGAGAATGACAGCAAATGAGGTGAAGGGCGCGCTGGGGATGAGGGAAGCGACGGTGCTGCATTCTGAGAGTGAGCCGCTGTACGACTTCAGCGTGCTCACCAGGAGGGTTGAGAAGGGACGTTGACACATCCACTGTAGCCTCCATCGCCTGATAATGTACATCATGCATGTTCGCGTGTTTGCTCGTTTATCATCTCTGGCGATGCCGCTCGTGCTTGGTTTCAGAAAGTGTTCACGTGTACGGTCGAGGCGGAAGAAAGGCTCCCAGCTGCGTCCATTCGGGAGGAGAGAACGGCATTCACCAGCAGTAGTGCAAGGAGAGATGTGAAACGCGCATCAAGAGACCATCAGTGCACACGCCAACACGCGCAGACAGGGAGATGGCAAGACCAAATGGACGAAGGGTCGCACAGCAAAGAAAACGGGAGAAGCAAGCGAGCGCCAGCCAAGTGGGTCAACGACATAGAGGGAAAGCCGGAGGCACACGCAGAGTAGCAACAGCAGCGAGGCGGCAGGCAGGCGAAGTCTTCCACAAGTGTCAAAGAGCCACACACAAGCACACACAAAACGGCGAAAACAGCGAGAGAGAGAGAGAGCGAAGCAGGCGCGACATGTGCACACAGACCACCCTATCATGGCATCACCTCCGCCACCGCATGCATGCACGCGCCTGAGGACTAAAATTCGTGGAGAAGCTCGGTGAGGTGGCTCTCCAGGCTCAGCAGACGGCTTGGCACAACCGGCGGTGAAGAAGCGGCTGCTTTGACCTGCAACTGCATTGGCGCAGCGGCGCCTGCACCTGCAGCCCACCCCCGCAGCTGTGTACACGCCTCTGCCACGTCCTCGGCACGACTGAGGCGGTGCGGCACGGTATGGGGCCCGAGGAGAAGCCGCATGTGCACCGAATCTAAAAGAGCGCTGGCGTATAGCCAACAGCAGAAGCAGAGCGCCTCCTCGCCGTCAGCGATAGGCGGTCCAAGGTACAGGAGGGAGAGCTCTTCCTGCGTGAACTCGCCATTGTCGACCGGTTGAGGGTCGGAGGTGGCGTTTGCGTGTTCGCCCATCCAGCCAACCATGCGAGGAACCCACAGCGCCACGTAGCGGCTCATCACTCGCTCCACCACATCCAAGGTCGGCGCATCTGTCGACGCCGGGAAAGAAGCACCACTGCAGGCGTCATGGACCCACACTGCGAGTGCCGCCCGCCGCTGCACCGCCTCTCGTACGCCGTCCAGCGCCACAGAAAACGGTACGAGAATGTTCGACGCGTCCCTCTCCCACGGGTGCAGGCGAAGCAGGGTCAGCACGCACACCTGCAGTGTCGTGACTCCGAACGCCTCCTGCGAGGTGGACTCCATAAACAGCGGCTCGGCTGCAAAGTCGGACAGCAATTTGGTGACGGCGTAGAGTCGTCCGCAGCGAGACTGGCTCAGCACATACTGATGAATAGGCAGCAGATCATCGGCGGAGCCGGAGGTGCTCCTCGCAGGCTTCTGCCGTCCATCGGTGCACGCCTGCGTGAGGCGCGTGGAGAGGTCGATCTCGCGGGACCATTGCACCAACACCTTGAGCAGCTGCGTGAGAGTCTGCGCCTCGTTGTTCAGCTTCTCTACACAGTGCACCGCGTCCGTGTACGGGTCGAAGAGCTTCTCCTGACTCTCGCTTTGGCGGGCAAAGACAACGCCGATGTCGTCGAGTGTGACGGCATCGCGCAGCCGCGCTACAGACGCCGCCAGCGCCGTCTCCTCCGCGCGGTACACCTGGCTGTACAGGTTTAGCAAGACGGGATAGCAGTGCTGAAAGACGCGGTCTGCCACCCAGCGGCCCACCAGAGCCTCCCCTCCATAGTCGAGCACCTTCAACTGCTGCTCCGGCCCTACCATGTCCAGCACCCAGCGCACCATCGAGCGCGCCAGCGACGCAATATCACGCAAAGCCAGGTCAAGGTCCGCAGCGCTGATGCGCCGCCCCTCCGCTGGGTGGATGCAGCCGCCGTACGCGTTACGCAGCGTGCACCACCCCAGTGGGTTGCCGTGACCACCAGCACCCACTTCCGTGTCTACACCGCAAGTACCATACAGGCAGTAGAAGCAGCGCCGGAACACATGCAAAGCCGTCTTGGCGACCTTGTGAGCGTTGAGCAGTTCAAGCACGCAGCTGCGCACGTACTCTGTGGAGTTGGACTGCTTGATGTCTGCACGAGATATGTCAGCCTTCTCATAAGTGACGCGGCGCGCCTTGGCATCGGCGTTGCTCAGCAGCGACTCCCACTGGAAGCTCTCGCGCCACTCGTACACCTCCGTGTCCATGCGGGCCTGTGGAGTGAGACTCGGCAGCACGAGCTCTCCATCTACGGGGCTGCAGGCGTTGCGCCAGTCGGCGGATATTCGAACGCCAGACGGCAGCGTAACGTGCCCCTCACCGTTGCATTTGCCATCACGCCACACCACATCCAGCACGACGCCATCCCATCCCGGTCGCGACGCCGGAGGCCATCGAGCCGCCCCGCATGGTGCGTGACGCTCAGCGAGTGCCTTGCCATCGCCGCTCCCGCAACTCCATCCACCATCGCTGCACAAGCGAGAGAGGCACCCCTCCACTTCGGCAGGAAATATGAAAAGAGTACCAGTGTCGTGGAACTGGCCGCGGCGGAACCGACCAATGTACCGGCTCCCGCTGGCCCACACGTAGCACCCGAAGCCCTCGCGCTCATTCTCCGCCCACTCCCCAACGTAGCGATCGCCGCTGGACGTCACCAGCTCACCCCAGCGGTGCCGCGACGGCTCCACAGAGGCGGCCCAGGCGCTGAACTTGGAGCGGGTCTGTGCGGAGGGTGGCTGCTTCACTTTCAGCTCCACAAAACCGCAGTAGCGATCCCCGTTCGGATAGTCGACACGAATAGAGGAGGAGAGGTCAGGCCGATCCATCCGCCACCGCGCCCACAGTGTGAACGTCGGTGTGCACAGGCGTCCGTAGCCGTCACGCCAGCGCTGCACAAAGTGGCCCTCGTACCGCACTTGGCCGTCCCCAGAGCGCCAAACACCACGTCCATGGGGAATGGCTACGCCATGCTTTACCTCAACAGCGCCTTCGTACGAGTCGCCAAATTCCAAGGAGAGGTGATGGCTGATGCTGCTCGCCAAGGATGTCGCGGCCGCCGCCGTAGCGCCGTCTCGCGGAGACGTCCGCATGCGCTCCAACAAGCACAGCAGGTGTGAAGGAGCGAAGCCTGAAATTGGAGCGGAGGCGATTGAAAGAGAGAAGCGCACCAATCCTTTTTCGGCTTCCCGTCCCCTTTCATCTGCCGCCAGTCCCGTCGCGAGCCACAGTACGTTGAGTGTCGCACCTGCACTGACAATAGCGAGGTGGGTAAGCGTGTGAAGAGCCGAAGGGAGAGAGAAAGGAAGCGGCAAAGGCACGAAGAAGACGAGGAGTGGCGGGGTCGGTGAGGCTTTGAGGAGGCGCCCACGCGGCGCGGGGGAGCGAGGGCAGCGTATGTGCGAGAGCGCATGCGAAGAATGTCACGTCCATCAGGGTCATGAAAACACGTACTCACAAACAGACCCTTGAAGACAGAGCGAGTCGCGATGCGACTGACGCGTGTGCAGCCCCACTGGCCTCTGTCATCAACTTACGCACCGCCCGCTCTCAACCTGTGATCGTGGCGGCAGCCGCACTCTGTCGGTTCTGCTGCTCCTCTCACCTCTTTTATCAACTCGGTCCCGCCAGCAGAAGTGAACGGCACTCGGCGATGGAGGAGGGGACAAAAAGACACGCCACAGTTGCAACAGCATACGTTTCCGCACACGCCAGAAGAGAGAAGGTGCGCACTAGAACGAGCCGACAGGGACGAGGATGGGCGGCGGGTCGCAGCGTCCGTACGTACGAGCGAGGGAAGGAGGACGGTATAGCGCACACCCAATGGTGACATGCCACGCCGACGATACGCCACTCGCATCACAACAATCATCGCAGAGCACACAGCACAGCACCTTCGCAGAGAGCCGCATGCCTCGACTGCTTGCCTCCGTTCGAACCAGCTGACCTGCTTCGTCTCCTCGCGCGCCACTCGGCGAGGCTTCTTCGTGTCTCGGTCAGCACACATGCGCACAGGCCCACTTCGGTCGCCACTGTCCCACCGCCTGTTCTTCATGCGGTCGCAGCCCGCGGCTTGGCTTTTGGCAAGGCTGGAGAAGCGTCTGCCGTCTTCTTGGACGGCGCTGACGCCTCACGTGCCGCCTTCTTCGCCGCCTCGTACTGCTGGTAGTAGTCGTACACCTCCGTGTCATCCGCGTACTTGAGAGCCGGGTCTGGGTGCTGATACCAGTTCGGGACAAAGAGCACGAGACACACCACCGTCGCCGCGCACACACCGATGACAGTGACGAGCACGCAGCCCATCCAGTACGCGATCGGAAAGGAGACGGCCAGTGACCCCCACAAAATGCACTGGAACATGTCTGCGCAATACCCCTGATCCCGAAGCGACATGGGTGAGAAGAGACCAGCTACCCAGCGTGCGGCGGGGTGCACCTTGCTCAGAGCCGGCGCAACGGGATGCGCTTCGGGTGTGGCGGCGGCCTCCATGAACAGCACACAGAAAGCACGGCGCTCAACGCCGGTGGCAGAAGTGAGATGAACACAACAGAGACAACAGCGGGAAATAGTGGGCGGATAGCGGGCGCTGCGACTGCTGTCGCCACGAAGAGAGAAAACAATGGAATCCAGACTTTAGTGGGCACGCGCACACGCAAAGGCACCATGCACAGGCAGAGAGAGTGTGACGCAGCAGGAGTAGAAGCCGCATCCGTCACGGGCCACATTGGAAAGTAGCAGCATCAGCAGCAGCAGAGGTAGAGCGAGACCAAGAAGGCGCGTGAAAGAGAGGGAGAGAGGGAAACAGAGGGATGAAAAGAGGGAGAAAAGAGTGGTGCAAAGGGGTGAGCGGAGAGTGGGAGATAGACACAGCGGATGCACCGACCGCTAGTGGCTCTCAACGCCACTGTGCACCACCACAAACCAAGATGCGATGAAGACACGAACCAGCAGATGCGATCGGCGTTGGACGTCTGCCTGCCGCGGTGCGAGTCCACGCAGCACATCGCCGAAGAGTAGAATTTCGATAAAGAGTGGAGATGATGAAAGGTCACAAGGGAAGCAAAAGAGCAAGAGAACTCCAACGATATACACAGGCCTGAGAAGACACGCCCATATCTCCTCCAACGATGTACGTCACCTTTCCCCTATGCGCTTCCTACATGCCCGTCAAACCGTTGGTGTTGCTCCTGATGATAGTTGTGGAAGCAAAGGCAGAAGAGAAAGGAGAAAAGGGAGCCATGAACGGGAGAGGATCGAGGAGAGGGCACGTACGTCCTGAACCAGCTGTGTCCACACACATGCGTTGTTACGCACTGCATTGTCAGAAACTCAGCCCGGAGAGCAGGTGTCCTCCCCCACAGAGCTGTAACCGCGAGCCCCATCGCCACCTTCACCGTCTCACCGCCTCGCGGTCACCCCCGCGCCCCACCCCCACGACGCTCTGTTCCCTCCTCTGCTACTTCATCTTCTTCGCATACTTGACGCGGTAGATGGAAATCCAGTGCAGTATCGCAGTCACGGCGTTCTGATGAAAGGCTACCTCCGTGGAGAAGGATACGGTAGTGGCTGTGCTGCCGCTGCCACCAGCACCGCCACCACTGTTAGGGGAGCCAAAGACAGCTTGCGCGTCAGAGAAAGCCTCTGTCTCCTCTACGTCGTACTGCGGAACGTTGCGCCGCATGAGTACAGCCGCAAACGTCAAGGCCAGCACCCGCTCGTTCACCCCATTCACCTCCTGGTTCACCAGAAGGCCGCAGCACAGGTCAAGTATCCAGAGCAGGATGCCGCGAAGGTACGGCGGCATGCCCTGCATGTATCCGACGGGGTCGCAGTTGAAGAAGGACGAGTCGAAGACCGCGATGTCCATCTGCGCCAGCCAGATGAGGATGGCCCCCATGATGACCGCTGGCGGTGACCGCTGCAGCACCTCTGGCAAGCGCGTCGCGCTGTTGGGGAAGAGGGCCTCGGCAGTAGCGACGTTGGATGAGCCCAGCTTATCTGAGCCTGGGGCGTAGCGCGCTGGCTGTGCAGAGGACACCGGCGGCTGGTACTGGCGCGAAAGCGGCGCCTTCTTGGCGTCTGGCAGCGAGGCCCAATAGCTGGAGATTGTCGCGGCCATGTTCATCTGATCGCTCAGCGCCTTCGTCAGGCGCATCGTCTCTGACATGACGAGCTCATTGTGGGTACGGTAGTTGACGGCCTTGCCAAGAAGCAGATGCACAACGGCGGGGCTGGTGTACCCCTGCTGCCGAATGAACGCGTGCTTCAACACCTGCAGCATGAGAGGGGCAGTGTACTCCCCGAGGGGGGACTCCAGCACCGTCAGTGGAAGGCACCCTGGTAGACACTGCTTGAACAGGTCCTGCTTCGGCGAAATGACCGCGAAGGTCACAAAGTACTTGAGGATGCCGTTCACGGAGAGCACCAACACCTGCTCATACTCCCACAACACAGCGTGCGGGGGCTGTTGCATAACAAGGCGCACGTCCACGGACTCCCCACGGTGCAGCTCCGCCTTCTCCAGCTTCGCCTCCATGAACTTGTCTTCCGCCCGCACGCCGTCAATGACAGTCTGCGTCTGCGCGATCGAGACCGTGAAAGGATGCGAGCCGTTGTTCTGCACGGTGACCGTCGCAGTGAACGCCTGCGCGTTCTCAGCGATGTCGTCGACGCAGTTGCCCACAAACCGAGAGTGCGGGTTCGTCACGCTCATTTTCGGCACGTACTTGAGCGTGGGCAGGACACGGCGCAGCTGCGCCAGTCCGATCGGGTCGTCGTGGTTTGTGCGCGGAATAACGTTGGACGCCTTCGCCTGCAGCTCCGTTGTGAGCACGTCAAAGGCGAGTCGCTGGCACCGCGCCGCCCAGGCACCGCTAGCGTTGACGCAAAGTTTTCGAATGCTGCTCAGCACTGACTCAGGAATGTCCTGGTCCGGGTACATGTAGCCGTAGAGGAACGGGTTGATCTGGGAAGAGTGGAAGGAGTCGAGGCGCTCCTGCGCCTTTTGTATTGCCTTGGCGTCTGAAGGCGGCGGCTGTGTGTGGATGCTGCTGCGTCGTGCGCTGAGAAAGCACTCCGCCAGCTCGCCCGTGGTGAGGGCATAGCGCGCCGAAGGCGGTGTCAGCACCGCCACGTTGGTGCTCACACTCACCACAGGAGGGAGGCTGCTGAAGTCGTCAGGGACAGACATGAGGGTCAACAGTGCAACGAGATGGGCCGCCAAAGGGGAAGGTGAGTGCGAGGAAACAAAAAGTGGCGAATCGCGAGAGAGGCGCACACACGCACGCACACGCAGCGCAGAGGAGTTATGCGTAACCCCGCGTAGCAGGTGTGAAGCGCAGCCGTGCAATGAGTGGGTGGGCGGTCCAAGGAGAGTCTCGGCTTCGCACAGAGATGCACACAGAGACACACAGAGACGAAGAGAGAGAGCCAAGCGCGCAAGCCTCCCGGTGAACAATCTTCCCTCGCACGCTATCCTTCGTTGCCTGCAGCACTTGTGCAGTAGTCGCACACTACCGCGTTGTTATCGTGCTTCGGCGCACTCGGCCCATGAGAATGTGCGAGGCAAAAAGAGGTGAGTGCCAGTGCACCAACGGCGGTGCCACGGCACGGCCGCGTGAAGCGGGCAGAGAAAAGGAATAGACAACATCGCAGGTGAGCGGTAGAGAGAGTGAGAGGGGAGGGAGAAAGAGGCAAGAGGAGCAGTAGCACCGTTGCTGCGGGTGCGGTAGCCACGCGCTGGCAGCACCGAGTGCGCCTCATCGCCTGCACAGCCCAGACACACCGACATGGAGACGTCGCTCTTCTCGTGTTGGGAGAACGACGGCGCTAGAGAGGCGCGGGGCTTGGGGGAGGGGGGAGGTAGATCCTGCGCAGCGAGCCTCACCCGCCCCCTCCCCCTTGCATCCCCGCCTCGCCGCTACACATCAACACGCATGCGCGCGTGTGCTGCCACTTAAGTAGTCATCTGGCTTCCACGGTTGTTGCGCACGGAAGTGCGCGGGAGCAACCCCATGTGCACGCCTCTCGCTTTATCACATTGGCGCGTGATGCAGCCGTCGTCGTACAAGCCGGTACAGAGTTGGGAGAGGAGACAAAGAGAGACGAGGAAGACAGGGAAGGAAGGAGAGATCGGAGGAGGTGCTCACCATACGCGCATATGCACGTGCATATCGGGCATGTCTCCTACTCGTGGGTGCCGTCCTGGGCATTGGACAGCTTGAGCAGTTCGTCGTTCAGGAAGGTGATGCTCTCAGAGAAGGTTATCAGCTGGCTCCCGTGTGGATCGATCTGCTCCACCATGGACTCCACTGCCTCCTCCGACTTGCTCGGGTCCAGCTCACGCACGATGGAAGCGAACTCGAATCTGTTGACAATGCCGTTCTGGTCTTTGTCGTGCCGCCGGAATATCTTCACGTAAGGCTCCAAGAAGCGCACGTGCCCGTCCAGCTGGAAGTCTAGAAGCAGCCGCACAAAGTCCTTGCACGGCAGCTGCGAGTGCGCCGCCGTCGGCGACAGCCTCACATCATCCTTGTTGCCTCGCTGCAGCTTTGGCAGGGACCGGCGGCGGAGGTACTCATGGATGATGGCCGTGATGAGGGCAGAGTCGGCCGCGTTGTACATGTAGTTGACCACCTCCCTCCACGCGCCCTCTGCCACCGTGCCGCGCATCACCTGCTGAAGTGCGTTGCTCAGCTCCACCACACCGCTGAGCGGCCGCTTCGCCTGGATGTGCTTGCGCAGCAACTCCTTCACCGTCTGGCGCACGTGCTGCTGGACGAAGCGGAACTCCTCATCGATCTCGTTGCGCAATATCTTGCCAAACACGGCTACGTCGTTGTCCTCCGGCGCGTAGCGCCTCACGGCCTCCACGATGGCGGTGGCCCACTCGAGGATAATATCCCGCAGCCCATACTTTTGGTTCAGGCAGGTGTACATGTGCTGCTCCAGCGTTTCGCGCGGCAGCTGGTTCTGCTTGCACTTGTCGTCGTACTTGACCTTGGAGGTGTAGATGTCTTCGATGATTTCCTTCAGCTGCCGAAGCGACAGCACCTTCGTGAAGCTCGACCTCCGTGCTTTGGGCTCTGAAGACGGCCGCTGAGATCGCCGCGTGAGCCCAGCCGGCGGCAGTGGCTGCGGAGAGGCGCCTATCCGGCTCGCGTCCATGTGGGTGGTGTGCCCCGTGCGCGTCAGTGGGGTCGCTCCAAGCGACGCGCGCACACCCGAACCAGCGCCATGCGGTGCCTCCTCCCTCTCGCGCCGCGAGTTTTCCCCTTCGATCGACGGACCCTGTGCCGCACTTTCTGGGAAGCACTCGATAAGGGAGCGGATGTCTTCCATCGCGTCCTGCATGTCCCGCTTCATGTGCGCCAGCCTGCTATCACGATCTTGCAGTATACGGCGCCAGTGCATGTCGTACTGATCCATCATGGCCGACTCGTAGCGCAGCAGCGTCTGCAGCTGTCGGCCGAGAACGTCGTGACCATCCTTGAATGCGCTCCGTATGACATCACCGAAGCAGAACTCGTAGAGGAGGCGCCGCGCCTTGAGCACTTCGCCCTCCTGCGCGAACGCGTCGTCCTCCGCCGCCGTCAAACACGTGACGTGCTGCACGATGCGGTTCATGTAATCAAAGAACTCCTGCGTCGTGGAGGCATCTTGGCGGCTGACATCGGCGAAGAGGCTCTCGATGCCTGCCGAGTCCGTCGGCTTCCAGTACGCGCGGTCCGCCGACGCCATCTCAACGGCAGCATCGATGTCACGGTTGACAGCGCCGCCCTCCTCAACTTCCTCTCTCGGATCAGCAAGGGCGGTGCCATTTAAGCAGGTGAGGGCGGGAAGCCGCATGATCAGCTGCTCCTCCGCCTCCGCCGCCGGTGCTGGAAGGGTCACGGAGAGGGAGGTGAGCCGCGGCAGCGACTGCAGACCGTCCAGAATGCGGTGAACGCCCCCAAGAGGGTTGGAGCTGAGGTCGAGTGCTTCCAGCTTGGTCAGTGATGACAGGTCCATTGGGAGGTCACGGAGTTCGTTGTGCGACACGTTCAGGCAACGCAAGCGCGGCATCTTCGCCAGGAGAGGCACCAAAGCATCGAGCGAAGTCAAGCGCATGCCGGAAAGCGACAACTCTGCTGCATCCAGCCTGTCGCGGATGATGTTCTCCGCCTTGAAGGACGGCATCGCGGCAGCACTTCGCCTCTCTTCTCTCGCACGCTCTCCAATGGCACAACACGGAAGATGCGTGCGTGTGCGCGCAGCGGTAGATGGCGCGCTCGATCCGGGCAGTCGACTCGAGCGTGAACGCCTTGATATTGGATTGCTGCTTGATGGCGTGTGCGTTTGCAGATGAGCCCTCAGTCAGCACACGCGCGCTTTCGGCTATGTGCGGTGGTGAGTGTGCTGCGTGCGCGAAGGTGGGCCCGATCAGTAGAGGCACACGTGCACGTAATGGAGGAGATGGACAACGGCGCTGGAGGGTGGAGACGGAGCGACAGAGAGAGAGAGAGCAAGGGAGGCGGCGGAAGATGAAATAAGGGAGAGACGACGGGAAGACACTGTCGTACCGTCCCCGCCCCTCCCCTTCCCGCTGAGAACGCTCTCGGGAGGGAAGACGACGAGATTAGAGCACGTTGGTCTGTAGACGCGCAGACGAGAAGAATTGGGCATCGGCGAGTGGGTACAGAAGCATTCATATCGTTATCCTCTGCCCTCTCGTCCTCCTCCTCTCTCCTTCGCGGCCCCTCGTCGATGTGTTTTCTCTTTTTGGCGGCGGTCATCGTCATTGAGAAGGCCAGGGCGCCGTCAGCGCAACTGCCGCGGCACGGCCACGCAGCAGCAGCAGCAGCAACGGTCCACGAATACACATGACGCCATCCTATCCCCACGCGGCTGTCCACGTGGCTCTCCTCAACAGTACGCGCCGTCTGCCTCATGTTGAAGCTGTGCTGCGCATCGCAGCACAAACGGAAATAGCAAAGCATGCACACTACCATGGCAACGCAGTCGCCCAGCACTGCTGAAGGCGTGTGCGCCAATGGGCGGACACGAGCGCACATACCACCTAGAGCCTCATTGCGTCTCGGTGACAAGTTTCAGTGAGCTATCCCCCTCAAGTGGCGGGTGAGGCGGCGTCGTCCGTCGCGGTCCCCACACGTGGCGGCTCTTTGGCGACGTAGAAGTACAGCGGCACCAACGACTGCGTCGTGATGTGCTGGCGGCAGAACGGGCACACGGCCTCCTGCGGGTTCGACTGGATCCACTCAGCGATGCACCGCCAACAAAAGATGTGGCCGCAGTTCGTCGCAGTTGGGCACTTGCGATTGCTCAGGCACAGCATGCACTTCCCGGGCCGCGCGTCCTCGGCATCCTCGTCGCTGCTGGTGATGACGGCTGCCTCAGTCGACCGCTTCGCCTCGCGCGACGTGCGCTCCTTGCTGTAACGCCAAAGGCGCACGACCAGCTCTACCAGCAGCACGAGGCCCAGAACAAAGTACGAGCCCGGAGCACCATCGCTGTCCTGCAAGGCCCGCGACGGCTTCAGGCTCAGGAACCGTACCCGCACGATGCGATGTGGAAGCGTGCCGAAGCGCTCGAAGAGAAACAGCGCGCAAAGTACTGCCTTCTTCAGCACCTCCTCAACATCGGCCGTGGACATGTCAGGGAAGAGCTTGCGGGCCACCATGAACACCGCCGTCGGCTCGACAAGTTGCAGCACAGCGAGCAGGAACACGCGCGCCGGCCCGACCGGCTGCCACGGATGCGCCTTGACCACGGGCAGCAGGTCACAAAACTCCTGCCCGAGCGTCTGCACTCGAGACATCGAAAAGAGTGTGTAGAGGGAGCAGGCTATTGCGGGGATGTGTGTATCGTACTTGTTCGTGAGCTGTGCACCGATGGTATTCATCATTAACTCTGTGATCGGTCGTGCGATTTGCGTGTCGCTGATGTGCGCATCCTTGTACAAGGAACGCAGAATGAAAGGGGCAGTGGCCGTCTGCATGTTTCTTCTGTCACAGGAAGAAGGCAGCACTAAGTACGGGGGAGAGGGGACGAGGGCCTACACTGCGGCGCAACACGCGATTGGGGCGTGTGTGTGGGCCTCTCTGCTTTCAGATCCGCAGTGGGTGGGTGGGTGGGTGGGGGAAGAAAAAGAGAAGGGGATGCGCGGTAGATATGTACTGACGCACAGAGGTGTCTATGCGTCACTGTTATAATATTCGTGATAGTGAGCCGCACGGGGTGGAGGGGGCGGGGCAGGGCAACGAGTGCGCGTCCGAGGCTTTGAGAAGCGGAGCAGCGCACGTCCAAAGTGCGAGCGGGTGGCGGCGGCGGAGGAGACACCGGCACAAAGAGAGAGAAAGCTGAGGGAGTGGAGCGCCGCCATCATTCGAGAGAGGTGGTGGCACACAGGATAGCGGGTATGCCGCGATGAGGCACT
Organism: Leishmania infantum JPCM5; assembly: GCF_000002875.2. Taxonomy (NCBI): domain Eukaryota; phylum Euglenozoa; class Kinetoplastea; order Trypanosomatida; family Trypanosomatidae; genus Leishmania; species Leishmania infantum. Next base: position 831,272 of record NC_009409.2, on the reverse strand, counting down.
GCAGCTGAATGGCCCCGATCCCTTTCAGGAGATTGCCGCCTCCCGCGAGCGTGTTCACACGCCGGCGTATCGGGGGAAGAGCGGCGGCTGCACAGAAACGACGACAAAGTGGGCGGGTGCTCGCGTTTCTCTTCGAATCGCAGACTGCCACGCACGCACATGTACACATCAAAATACGCGCCCCCTGCATGCGGCTCAAGCCGAGACTTCGGTACTCGCGAAGGAGCTGAGAGCAGGTGCGGTGTAGGGAGCCGCATATGCACGGCGTTGTTGGTCAGCTTGTATGACGAGAGAGCGAGGAAGCAACCCAGGTGAAAAAGTGGCGGTCGGTGGGGCGGCATACGATCAGTAAAAAGAAAGGAATGTGAGAGAGCCCGCGCGGAGCACACAGAAGCACCGTCAAGCGCGCGCGTGACGCTGTTTTCTTCCTTCCGCCAACGTGTCCGTTTCGCTGCTGTGCAACGCGAGGTCAACGCTGCACCCCCCGGGTCTGCCACAGGGCCCCTCCCCCTCGCATCGCGCGGTGCGGAGCAGCCGTAGACACGCGCGCCACAGCAACGCGCCGGCCCGGTCATCTCAGCACGGCCCCCGCCTCAAAGGCAACGCACCCGCCCGCATCCCAGGTCGCCTCGCAGCCGCCCCAGCCATGCTGGTTGCCACGTGGTGCATATCCCTCGCGGGGCGCCTGAGCCGCCCCGCACCACTAAGCAGCGAGGGCCGGGTGGGATACGTCCCAGCCACGTCGGCACACTCTGCCCGTCATATGGATGGCGCACGCGTGTGCAGTGCTGCAGGTCGCTCCGGTGCAACGCCGTCCACCGTCGGACCGCCGACGTGAGTGGCGCTGAGTCTCTCCGACTCCCCAACGTCGCAGGCGCTTGGCCCTCTCACCACGAGAAGGGGCTGTGCATTGGCCGGAATAGGGGAGGGGAGGGGCTGCCCGGCTTCGCCACGCACCGAGTGGGGAGAGGGGGTGGGTGCACAGAGCCCTGAGAGACGACTCGCTGAGGTGTCCTGCGCCGCTAGCGACGTAGATACAAGAAAACAGCAGCACCCACACACACGCGCCGCGACCCTTCAGCGGCAGCGAACACGCACGTATACGTTCTCACTCCACTATATAGATCAAGCACCGCATGCGATTCACGGCATTGGTAGATGCGGTACAGAACAGATGAAAACAGCGGGAAAAGGAATGGGGAAGAGGTGAAAGCAGTCCCTCTTCCACCGGCCTTGTGCCTGTGTGTGTTGGGGGTGGGAGAGGGGCCCTCCTCCGTGAGCATCAGGGCAGAAGGCAGACAGCGATGTCTTTAAGGCAGCGAGGCACATCGCTTTCTCTCCCACCCCTCTCTCTCGCTCTTCTACGCTCTCGAGCGCACAAATAGACGCGTACCGATCATTAGCCTCGCCGTATGGCGAAGGGCGTGTGGAAGTGTGTGCGCAGAGCACAAGAGCGAAGTCGGCACTTCGACGCCCCCATTCGTGTGTGTAACAACCAAAAAGGAAAAGGCTTCCTTTGGTTTTCCTCCTGACGTGCGACACTTGTGTGTAGGTGTGCACGTCGGCAGCAGCATCATTGCGAGGTGAGAAAACGTTACGAGGGATGCAGCTCATCATTCCCACAGTACTGCCCCTTTCATGAGTGTGAGGCATCGCCGCCGTCGCAGACAGTCGCATGTGGCGATGCGGCGTGGGTCGAGGTGGAAGGCGAAGGCGCATCGCATACGTCGTCGCAGCCACCCACCTCGATCACCACCTCCGTGCGTGCGTCTCCGCAAGTCATCTCCTCCTCACGCCAGCCGGTCAGCGCAGCCCACACGTTCGCGAGCACACTGCCGTGCGTAAAGACGTTCTCTTCCAGGTCCTTTGCTGCGTCGCCGGAGGTAAGGTTTCGCGAGATGAGGTAGGTGTGGTAGACTGCCAGCGACCACACCAGCAAGCCGAAGATGAAAGAAAGCACAATTAAAATGAGCTCCAGGCCGTACGTGTCGATGAGGGCGGAGGTGAACGCGCTGGGGCCGTCCTCGATGACGGGTGTTGCCTTACTATGCCGGACAATGCGCTGCACAAAACTCTGAATGCCGCCGCAGAGTGCCGTAAATAACATCACAGAGAGCACCCAGACGAGTGCAAAGTAAGACCGGTAGTTCTTCGCACCGATGCACGTGCCCGTCCACGGGCAGTGGTGATCGCGGCGAGCCACACACTGATCACAGTAGCGGCAGTGCACCCCGCGATAGGGCCGGTAGATATTGCAGCTATAGCACCATTTCATCTCTAGCCGGGCTTGATGGACATAACCGTTTTGGTCCACGTACTCGCGCTCACGCCACAGCGACTCGTGCGGAGGCGCGTCAGGTGGTGGGGGCGGCTGCCGCGGCTTGACGCCTGGGTCCGACAAGCCGCACAGAAGCAGCGCCGCAACTGAAATCAGCGCCGTCACCCCAACGATGACGCGAGCGGCCATGATCTCGTTTGTGAAGAATACAAACACGAGAGAGCAGACCGAGATGAGCACCACGCTCAACGTCATGATGCGCCAGTCGGGGCCAACAAAGATGCGGCCATTCAAGAAGACCTTAATGTTCCCATTGCGCCTTGGCGGCGCAGTGAGTGGCATTCACGTCGAGCCGAGCTCAAAAAGGGCGCGCGCCAGCACACAACACGTAAGTCGTCCATACGCCAAAACCCACCCCACCCGGCCCACCCTTCTCACTCACTCCCTCTCTCTTCAAGCCAAAAGGAGAGCGAGGGCAGTTAGGAGGGGAGGAGAGGATGCGGGGGAGCAAGGAGCGACGCACAGCACGAGAAAGACGGAGGGGGGAAGGAGGCGGCAGTGGTGCGTGCCACGACACAGAGAAGAGCACGACGCAACAAACAGCAAACGGAAAAGGAGGAGGCGTGTACACGGCACGTGGTTCCGGAGCAACAAAACACGAAAATCAACGCATACAAACGTATTACACAACGCTCTGCTTGTATGCGTCCTTGTGAGTGGGTGGGTCAGTGAAAGCACACCACCAACTCCTCCCCGTCGATGTGATAAATCTGCCCGCCTCTCTCCTCCTGTCGAACGACCTCCAATGCAGCGCTAATCAAGCGTGGGAGGAGGCCGAAAAGAGCACAGCGGAGGGAGGTATGAGCTCCTCTGACGCACGCGCGCCGCCACAAACGCCACAACGCACGGATTGAAATAAGAGGTAAAATGATAGAGCTAGCAGAGTGCGTAACAGTGTAGCCTTCTTACTTTTTTCGTTGGCCGCCAGCGCGCCCGTCACCTGATGGGGAGACGAGGCAGGAGACACCGAGAGAGACTGGCACACACACACACGGTAACGTAAAGCGCAGTTGGTGATACGAGTAAGCAAAAGTGGAAGGGGGAGGGGGCTGCGTCACCAGGAAGAGAACGAAACAATGACGGACGAGAGCGACAACGCAAAGAAAGGTACAGCGGGAAAACACAGCGCAGAAGGGGACGAGGCGGAGACCACAACGGTGTACAGAAAATGCGTCCAACGCTGCTCTTGGTGGCTTGTAAGAATGCACAGGCAAGGGCGAAAAGAAGGGAGCGATGCCGAGGAAGGTGTGTGTGAGTGCACTACCGAAGAGAGCGACAGGAGGGAGGGAGGGGGTAGAAGAGCACACGTCGATTCAGCACACGGAAAGGGAGGGGGTACTCGGGCAGCAACAGCGCGCGGGGAGGCGCACCAGCGGTACGGTCTGTGGCGCACGTATCGCTGTATCTCGTGAGCAGCACAAACTGGTGAGTGGCGGAGAGCTTTAGTGTTGTATCTTACTTTGTGACACTGAGAGAGCGGGTGCTAGTGGAGGCCAAGAGAGGGGATGGTGGGAGGCGAGTAGTGTCAAATACGTAGCGGGTGCACAGGCTAATGCTCTACTTGATGAGGTTGGCTTTCATCTACAGGCGCACGCACGCACGCTGAGCAATCGGCGCGGGCCAAAGAGAGACAGGAAAAAGAAGGTAACGATGGACGGCAAGCAACACGAAGGGTGTATCAGCAGAGGGGGGGTCCTCTGGAAGCACTGCAGTGAGCGGCGGCAGTAATGGGAAGAGGAGTGAAAAGGTGGGCGGTGGCATGGTCGCCAAGCGCGTGCTTTTAGGTGCACATGCGTGGCTGGAGAAGGAGCATCAGTGATATCTGTGTGGAAAGGGGCGGCGGTGTGCTATCTGTACAACTCATTGTCCACCACCTCGCCGCCCCCTCCCTCTGCTCGCTTTACTCAAGGCGGCAAAGAGGGATGGGGCGGCGAGATGGTGGTCACTGTTAGAGCGAAAGCGGACAACGGAAAGGTGAACGTGAGCGACACGGCAGCAACGGCCACACAAGCGCTAACACGCATACGCAAACGTTTGCACACAGACGCACAGCAGCAGCTGCAGCGCCACTGTCATTCCTCAACTTTGCACCTTGGAAGGCACGGGTGCACACCGCTACGGGTGCCGCCCTTCGTCCCCTCGTCTGTCGGCACGCAAGCACCGCAATGGAGAGCGGTGCCTCAGGCCACGATCGTGCAGAGCGACGGTGGACGTTTTTGATGCACGGTGCGAAGAACATGTGGGCATGAGCAAAGTCGCGGTCGGCACCCAACAAGTACATCAGCGGCGTGGCACTCATGACTCAGCGATAGAGAAGTAGTCGCAGAAGTGCTCGCCCATGTGGTCCTCTCGCTGCCAGTGCAGCCGGTACACGTTGCGTACCTTGAAGCCATACTTCACGAGACTAGCCTCGATGTTGACAATTTGGTTCAGAGTCCACGGTAGGCACAGAACGCGCTTCTCACCACTCGCTTGCGCCGCCTCGTCCTCCATCATCTCCTCCAGCACCTGCCGCACATGGCCCCAGCCAATACGTGCCTCGCCCTTCGTCGCCGACAACTTTGTAGGGTTGTAGACGCAGCGGAGCTCATACGGGAGGAGTGCTTGCATGATGGCGGCTCCCCACCCCACATCAGCACCAGCCGGGTACAGCATCGGTGGCTCTGCAGAGCTGTTGCGCAATATGTCGAGGAAGCGATG